>NC_135823.1:70098088-70227002 GCF_964213995.1 Mustelus asterias
GATGGTCATTAGTGGGTCTTCCAGTGCCAATCTGGCACAAACTACTCATATTGCTGCCACTTCTTGTTTGAGATGTTTACAAGGGGGAGAATCTTGCCAAGGAGGACTTTGACTGATGTACTTTTATTTTCAGCGAATGGACCCTCACAAATGATGACCCAGAGGGTCTGGTAGCATCTGTGGAGAGAGAAACAGAGTTAACCTTTTGTGTGACTCTTCGGAGCTGTTTGTTGAGGGCTTTTGGCAGCAAGTTTAGAATTGTACACAATTCTCTTCCATCCACACCTCCGACCCACACGCACACCCACTGACAATGCATTGCTCAAGAATTTTAGGAACACATTCCCAAGAAAATCCTGATGCATTCTGGTTCATCATTAGCTTATCCATCTAACTAGGCCCCCTCGAACTCAAAGAGATACAACCTCGCTGAAATTCTCTCCTTCAGTCGACAGAGCTCGTCCCCTCTCAAAATCTTCTCAGTCAAACAGTTTCTCTCACTTCCTACAACTCCTTCCTCTAATTCGCAGAGCTGTCCTCCAATCGTTCGCACCTCAGTTCACAGAGCTCCCTGACTTTCTATCCAATCCTTTCACTTCATCATCAAGCCTTTCCCCCATACCCACTGTTCCCAGTCCATGGAGTTGTCCTTACCTCCCGACACATTCAGAGATTCCACACTCACCTGCTCCCCTGCTCCCCACCCCATCCCAACACCTCTCCAGTTCACAGAGACATCTTCCACATCTGAGATATTCACGAGCTGTAACCAGGTTTTCCAGTGTGTGCCATCTACGAGATGCACACTACAGGAATTCACCCAGGTCCCTCAAGACAGCACCTTCCAAACCCACGACTGCTTCCATCTAGAAGGACAAGGGCAGCAGATACATGGGGAACACCCCCACCTGCAAGTTCCCCTCCAAGCCACTCACCGTCCTAATTTGGAAATATGTCACCGTTCCTTCGCAGTTGCTGGGTCAAATCCCTGGAACTCCCTCCCTAACAGCGCTGTGGGTGTACTTACACCACAGTAGACTGCAGCGATTCAAGGAGGCAGCTCACCATCACCTTCTCAAGGGGCAATTAGGGATGGGCAATAAATGCTGGTCCAGCCGGCGACGCCCGTGTGCCACAAATGAATAAGAAATAATTCACAGAGCTGTTCTGCCAATTAACCTCCACCAAATCAGAAAGATCTCGGCATTCTCTGTCAGGCTTTCACAATTCGAGAAGGAATTCTTCAGCATCCCTCCCCCTCCCCCCCACCTCGCCCGGCGCTGTGCATTGAGACAAACCGAAGGAATGTGCAGTCACTGGATTTATTCCCCGCATTGTAACCGAGAAACAGCGACAAGCGATTTAAAGGTTTCATAAAACGTAGGCTTCCAATGTGTGCAAGAAATGATTGACTGCAACTACATTGCCTTGTGTTAAGACCCGGACATTCCTGTCATAAGAACATAAGAACTAGGAGCAGGAGTAGGCCATTCGGCCCCTCGAGTCTGCTCCGCCATTCAATAAGATCATGGCTGATCTTTTTGTGGACTCAGCTCCACTTACCCGCCCGCTCACCATAACCCTTAATTCCTTTACTGTTCAAAAATCTATCTTTGCCTTAAGAACATTCAATGAGGTAGCCTCAACTGCTTCACTGGGCAGGGAATTCCACAGATTCACAACTCTTTGTGTGAAGAAGTTCCTCCTCAACTCAGTCCTAAATCCGTCAACAGCAAAGGATCCCACATCTTCATCTTCTGCTGCTTATCAATATGCCGTCTATTCTACCAAGGTCATTGTCTGGCAGCTGATTGCTAGGGCTAAGATATATGTCCTGAGCATGTAGGTCATGACCCCGTGAGCACAAGGCTGCGGATTGAAGCCATTGGGGCAGCGATTGAGGAGGTTCCACCAACCTGTTCAAATCCAGCCTCCACCCGCCCCAGACCTTTCACAGGAGCCCGGTGCTACAGCCCTGAACAACTCTCCTAACCGGTGATTACACACTGCATTCTCTATCGGAACCAGGGGCGAGGAAGAGGTTCAGGAGGCTGAAGATGAAGAGGGAGTCGAGGCTGATGCCAGAATTGGTGGCACCAATTAATCTGGAAGAGTTTTAACTGAAGCCCTTCCTTCCTCGGCGCAGCAACGCTGTCCGCTTCTACCTGACCCAACACTGTTAACACTGTGAGAGCACAGAGCTTTGGACTCACCTCCGTTTGAAAGTTAAAGCCATGATGTGGAGGTGCCGGCGTTGGACTGGGGTAAACACAGTAAGAAGCCTCACAACACCAGGTTAAAGTCCAACAGGTTTATTTATAAGTATTATTAATATTATTAATAAACCTGTTGGACTTTAACCTGGTGTGAGACTTCTTACAAAGTTAAAGCAGCAGAACCATTCACAGAAAGCCAACGGCACAAAGAAAATTCACCCTTAATTTCACAATTCCACAGAATTAACAATAATAGTCAACTGTAATCAGCCTTTCGCAAAGGCCTAGGCCCGATTTCTGTATTCCTTTCCCTAATCTATACTGAGGAGGTGACTCCCTGACTGGGATTTTGCCGGAACGCCCGCCCGAGACTCGTGAGATCATGCTCGAGGCCAATGGAGAATGCCGTTTCGCGAGCCTCGCCCGCCCCGATTTCGATGTGGGTGTGCCGGTAAAACCAGGACCCCTGTGTCTGCAGCTTGGAATGTGAAGGCTGCTGAATACATTTTGGATAGGTTGTGGCAGGGTAATTGTGAGGATGTCTGAGGGCAGAGGGATGGGCTGAATGCTGAGCTATCTCGGGAGTGGCTGTGGTAGTCTTGCCCTTCTGATTTTGATTTGATTTATTATTGTCATATGTATTACTATATAGTGAAAAGTATTGTTTCTTGCGCGCTGTACAGACAAAGCATACCGTTCATAGAGACACAGTGGCACTGCTGCCCCACAGTTTCATTCGATCCCCGGCCTCGGTCACTGTCTGTGTGGAGTCTGCACGTTCTCCCCGTGTCTGCGTGGGTTTCCTCCGGGTGCTCCGGTTTCCTCCCACACACTCACACTCTCCCACACATAGTCACTCACACTCACACACACACTCACACACACAGACACACCACTCATACACACTCACTCACACACACACTCACACACATAGACACACACTCTCGCGCACACACATACATTCACACACACACACTCACACACACACACACACCACTCACACACACACTCACACACACACACCACTCATACACACACTCACCCACACTCACACACACACACCACTCACACACACCACTCATACACACACTCACCCACACTCACACACGCGCACACACACACATACACACACTCACACACTTGCACAAACTCACACACACACTCACACACACATTTACACACACACACTCACATACACACACTCACACACACATTCACACACACATTTACACTCACATACACACACTCACACACACACTCACATACACACACTCACACACACACTCACACACACACACACACTCACACACACACTCACACACACATTTACACACACACACTCACATACACACACTCACACACACACATACACACACTCACACACACACTCACATACACACACTCACACACACACACTCACACACACATTCACACACATACACTCATACACACTGACATACACACACTCACACACTCACATACACACAGACACACACACACTCACACACACTCGCACACACACTCACACACACATACACACAGACACGCACTCACATGCACACTCACACACACATTCACACACACACACGCTCAGACACACACTCACACACACTCACATCCACACACACACACACTCACACACATTCACACTCACACAGACACACACACACACACTGACACACACACACTGACACACTCACACACACTGACACACACACACATTCACACACACACACACAGACACACACTGACACACACACGCTCACACACACACTCACACACACATTCACACACACGCTCACACAGAGACACACTCACACACACACACTGACACACACACTCACACACACATTCACACTCACGCACACACACTGACACACACACTCACACACACACTGACACACACACACACTGACACACACACTCACACACACACTCACACACACTCACACATACACTCACACACACTCACACACACACACACACTCACACTCACACACACACACACACACTCACACACACACACACACTCACACACACACTCACACACTCACACACACACACACACACACACACACACACACTCACACACACTGACACACACACTCACACACACACTGACACACACACACACACTGACACACACACACACACTGACACACACACACACACTCACACACACTCACTCACACACACACACACACTCACACACACACTCACACTCACACACTCACACACTCACACACACTGACACACACACACACACTGACACACACTCACACACACACACACTCACACACACACTCACTCACACACTCACACACACACTCACACTCACACACACACACACTCACACACTCACACACACTCACACACACACTCACACACACACATGCAGGATGACACAGTGGCACAGTGGTTAGCACTGCTGCCCCATGGTTTCGTTCGATTCCCAGCTCGGGTCACTGTCTGTGCGGAGTTTGCACGTTCTCCCCGTGTCTGCGTGGGTTTCCTTTGGGTGCTCCAGTTTCCTCCCACAGTCTGAAAGACATGCTGGTTCGGTGCATTGGCCATGCTAAATTCTCCCTTAGTGTACCCGAACAGGCGCCGGAGTGTGGCGCCTCAGGGATGATCACAGTAACTTCACTGCAGCGTAAATGTAAGCCTACTTGTGACATTAATAAATAAACTTGAAGCACACAAACACACCAGGCACACACGCACGGACACAAGCACACACGGGGCGGCACAGTGGTTAGCACTGCTGCCTCACAGCGCCAGGGACCTGGGTTCAATTCCAACCTTGGGTCACTGCCTGTGCGGAGTCTGCATGTTCTCCCTGTGGTTGCGTGGGTTTCCTCCGGGTGCTCCGGTTTCCTCCCACAGTCCAAAGATATGCAAGGTGTTAGGTTGATTGGCCGTGCTAAATTGACCCGAGTGTCAGGGGGATTAGCAGGATAATTGAGGGTAACGGGAATAGGGCCTGGGTGGGATTGTGATCAGTACAGACTCAATGGGCAGAATGGCCTCATTCTGTACTGTAGGGATTCTATGGGATTCTGTGGGATTCTATACACATGCCCACACGCACATGGCCACACGCACATGCCCACACGCACACACATATATGCAAGATGCGTGTTTCATTTCTATTAGTGTTAAAGTTTAGTTAGTGTTTACAAGGCAAAAAAAAAAGAATATTGGAATCAGCAGTGAGTAATGAATCTACCAGATTCAGCATGGCTTTCTCTCACTGTGCTGTCCTTTGGGAACTGTTTAGCAAAGCGCGGTTTAAGATAATTACACGTTAAGGAAAGAGTTTGGGGGCATAGGAGCGAGATAATAATAATCTGGAGTTATTAATGCCTGCTTGGATGCGACTGTAAAAATAAAACATCATTTACATATAAATTAGTTCACGGGATTATTGTTTGAATGCAAAATTAGGGAGAATAAATCATAAATAAAAGATGCGAACATTGACTCTTCCTCGTTTAGCTAATATTGTTGGTATTTCTGATCTCAGTTTTATAAATATTGTCTCAATTAACAGTTGGAGCACAATCTCCAACATTTGTTTTCTATTCCAATGCTTGCAATTTTTTATTTGAAAAGTTATTTTCTGGAGACATTTTAGTTACCACGTACAGCTCATTGAAGGTAACTAAATATCACAGAGTCACAGAATCCTACAGTGCAGAAAAGGCCCTTCGGCCCATCGAGTCTGCACTGAAGCATGAAAGGCCCTGACTAGCCCACGTCATCCCACTTGCCAGCATTTGGCCCATAGCCAGAATATTATGGTGTGCCAAGTACTCATCGAGGTACTTTTTAAAGGATGTGAGGCATCCCTCCTCCACCATGATGATGAGTCTGAGAAAGGGTGTGTAGATAGTTTGAGTCATGTTGAGGTCAAAAAGGAGGAGGTATTGGGGTTCTTTTGAAACATTAAGGTAGACAAGACCCCAGGGCCTGATGGGAGATACCCCAGAATACTGACAGAGGCAAGGGAGAAAATTGCTGAGGCCTTGAGAGAAATCTTTGTATCCTCACTGGCTACAGGGGAGGTCCCAGAGGATTGGAGAATAGTCAATGTTGTTCCTTTGTTTAAGAAGGGTAGCAAGAATAATCCAGGTAATTACAGGCCGGTGAGCCTTACATCAGTGGGAGGGAAATTATTGGAGAGGATTCTTCGAGACAGGATTTATTCCCACTTGGAAATAAGTGGACGTATTAGTGAGAGGCAACATGGTTTTGTGAAGGGGAGGTCGTGTCTCACGAGCTTGATCGTGTTTTTTGAGGAAGTGACGAAGATGATTGATGAGGGTAGGGCAGTGGATGTTGTCTACATGGACTTCGGTAAGGCCTTTGACAAGATCCCTCATGGCAGACTGGTGCAGAAGGTAAAGTCACATGGGATCAGAGATGAGCTGGCAAGGTGGATACAAAACTGGCTCAGTCAAAGAAGACAGAGGGTAGCAGTGGAAGGGTGTGTTTCTGAATGGAGGGCTGTGACAAGTGGTGTTCCTCAGGGATCAGTGCTGGGACCTTTGCTGTTTGCAATATACATAAATCATTTGGAGGAAAATGTAACTGGATTGATTAGTAAGTTTGCAGACGACACAAAAGTTGGTGGATTTGCGGATAGCGATGAGGACCATCAGAGGATGCAGCAGGATATAGATCAGTTGGAGACTTGGGCGGAGAGATGGCAGATGGAGTTTAATCCGGACAAATGTGAGATAATGCATTTTGGAAGGTCTAATACAGATAGGAAATATACAGTAAATGGCAGAATCCTTAAGAGTATTGATAGGCAAAGGGATCTGGGTGTACAGGTACACAGGTCACTGAAAGTGGCAATGCAGGTGGAGAAGGTAGTCAAGAAGGCATGCGGCATGCTTGCCTTCATCGGCCGGGGTATTGAGTTTAAAAATTGGCAGGTCATGTTGCAGCTTTATAGAACCTTAGTTAGGCCGCACTTGGAATATAGTGTTCAATTCTGGTCGCCACACTACCGGAAGGATGTGGAGGCTTTGGAGAGGGTACAGAAAAGATTTACCAGGATGTTGCCTGGTATGGAGGGCATTAGCTATGAGGAGAGGTTGGAGAAACTTAGTTTGTTCTCACTGAAGCGACGGGGGTTGAGGGGAGACCTGATAGAAGTCTACAAGATTATGAGAGGCACGGACAGAGTGGATAGTCAGAAGATTTTTCCAAGGGTGGAAGAGTCAATTACTAGGGGGCACGGGATTAAGGTGCGAGGGGCAAGTTTAAAAGAGATGTATGAGGCAGACGTTTTACACAGAGAGTAGTGGGTGCCTGGAACTCATTGCCGGGGGAGGTAGTGGAAGCGGATACAGTAGTGACTTTTAAGGGGCGTCTTGACAAGTACATGAATAGGATGGAAATGGAGGGATATGGTCCCCGGAAGGGTAGGGGGTTTTAGTTAAGTCGGGCAGCATGGTCGGTGCGGGCTTGGAGGGCCGAAGGGCCTGTTCCTGTGCTGTAATTTTCTTTGTTCTTTGTGCTTTGTTCACCCTCCCAGGCAGCGCATTCCACCCTCTGGGTAAAAATGTTTTTCCTCAAATCCCCCCTAAACCTCCCATCCCTCACTTTTATCTTGTGTCCCCTCGTACCTGACTCTTCAACTAAGGGGCACAGCTGTTCCTTATCCACTTGTCCATGCCCCTCATAATCTTGTACACCTCGATCAGGTCACCCCTCAGCCTTCTCTGCTCCAACAAAAACAACCCAAGCCTATCCAACCTCTCTTCATAACTTCAATGTTCCATCCCAGGCAGCATCCTGGTGAATCTCCTCTGCACTCTCTCCAGTGCGTTCACGTCCTTTCTTTTAATTTAATATCTTTTCAAACTGTGGGCACCGTCTGAAATAAAGGAGATTTTCACAAACTCCTCAGGCACTGAAGGAGTGAGATGGATCAGTGACGGCACAATGTGCGACCTTTGCAGCTCACACCAGAGATTCCGTGCTACTGGGGTCAGAGGAGCTGAACACTGGCCTGGGGGGATAGAACAGGCTACAGATACAATCGTGCTTAATACCACTGTCCCCACCCCCTTCCACTCTCCCTCCCCCACCGCCCCCCCCCCCCCCCCTCCCCCCAACCAACGCCCTGTCCAATTTCACTCCCAGAGTTCCACTGTGGAATATAACTGTAGCAACACAGAAAGGGCAAAAAAAATCTCAATTTGATTTGATTTGATTTATTATTGTCACATGTATTAGTATACAGTGAAAAGGATTGTTTCTTGCGCGCTATACAGACAGAGCATACCGTTCATAGAGAAGGAAAGGAGAGAGTGGAGAATGTAGTGTTACAGTCATAGCTAGGGTGTAGAGAAAGATCAACTTAATGCAAGGTAAGTCCATTCAAAAGTCTGATGGCAGCAAGGAAGAAGCTGTTCTTGAGTCGGTTGGTACTTTTGTATCGTTTTCCCAATGGAAGAAGGTGAAAGAGAGAATATCCGGGGTGCGTGGGGTCCTTAATTATGCTGGCTGCTTTGCCGAGGCAGCGGGAAGTGTGGACAGAGCAATGGATGGGAGGCTGGTTTGCGTGATGGATTGGGCTACATTCACGACCTTTTGTAGTTCCTTGCAGTCTTGGGCAGAGCAGGAGCCATACCAAGCTGTGATACAACCAGAAAGAATGCTTTCTATGGTGCATCTGTAGAAGCTGGTGAGAGTCGTAGCTGACATGCCAAATTTCCTTAGTCTTCTGAGAAAGTAGAGGCGTTGGTGGGCTTTCTTAACTATAGTGTCGGCATTGGGGGGACCAGGACAGGTTGTTGGTGATCTGGACACCTAAAAACTTGAAGCTCTCGACCCTTTCTACTTCGTTCCCGTTGATGTAGACAGGGGCATGTTCTCCTTTACGCTTCCTGAAGTCGATGACAATCTCCTTCATTTTGTTGACATTGAGGGAGAGATTATTGTTGCTGCACCAGTTCACCAGATTCTCCATCTCATTCCTGTACTCAAAGCTAATTAGCCACAAATTGAGCATTAGGAGAACATTCAATCAAAGAAAATAAATTTATAAAATATAATTTCATTGCAAATTGAAGGGGTAATGTTATCTGCAACTAATAGAATCGCTACAGTGCAGGAGGAGGCCAGTCAGTCCATCTAGTCTGCACCTACTCTCTGATAAAGCATCTTATCCAGGTTGTAGCCCCGTATCCCAACGTATTTTCCCAACTAATCCCCCTAACCTACACGTCTTGAGACACTAAGGAGAAATTTAGCCTGGCCAATCCTCCTAACCTGCGGCACAGCAGCACAGTGATTAGTATTGCTGCCTCACAGCGCCAGGTACCTGGTTCGATTCCAGCCTTGGGTCACTGTCCATGTGGAGTTTGCACGTTCTATTTGTGTCTGCATGGGTTTCCTCCGGGCGCTCCAGTTTCCTCCCACAGTCCAAAGATGTGCGGGGTTAGGTGGATTGGCCATGCGAAATTGCCCCTTAGGGTAAATGCATGGGTTATGGGGATAGGGCCTGGGTGGGATTGTGGGCGGTGCAGGCTTGAAGGGCCGAATGGCCTCCTTCTGCATTCTAGGGATTCTATGATTCTATGATCTTTGGAGTGTGGGGGGAAACCCACACTGTTTCTTATTTCCAATAAAAAAATCGATAAAGGGATATGGGGAACAGGTGGATTTGAAACTCGGGAGAGATCAGCCATGATCTGCTTGAATGGCGGAGCAGGCTCGAAGGGCTGAATTGCCGGTATCTGCTCCTAATTCCTATGTTCCTAAGCTGGAGGAAACCCACGCAGACATGGGGAGAATGTGCAGACTCCACAGTGAGAGTCATCCGAGGCCTGAATTGAATCCGGGTCCCTGGCGCTGTGAGGCAGCAGCGCTAACCGCCGGTGAGCTAATTCTCCCAGAGGAGATCTCACTTGGAGAAATCAGTTTGCAGCAACAGACGGCAGCGGGAGAAGGGTGAAGTGTGTACAACACCTGGGGTCTAATGGAGACCTGAAACAGATATAACAAAAGGAGATAGGAATGTGGAGGAGAGGAAAGGGAATGGAAGGGGACAGAGGCTTGGGTAACACGAGCTTTCAGAGTGATTGCGTTGGAAAGGAGATTACCATTCCTGATACGTGGCTAAGCTCGCAGATGGATTTCTGTTCAGTTTCAATTTTCTGGTCATTGATTAGAACATAGAACATAGAACAGTACAGCACAGAACAGGCCCTTCAGCCCACGATGTTGTGCCGAGCTTTGTCTGAAACCCAGATCAAGCTATTTCCTCCCTATCATCCTGAAGTGCTCCATGTGCCTATCCAATAGCTTCTTAAATGTTCCTAAAGTTTCTGACTCCACTATCCCTGCAGGCAGTCCATTCCACACCCCAACCACTCTCTGAGTAAAAAACCTACCTCGGACATCCTTCCTATATCTCCCACCATGAACCCTATAGTTATGCCCCCTAGTTACCGCTCCATTCACCCAAGGAAATAGTCTTTGAACGTTCACTATCTATCCCCCTCATCACCTTATAAACCTCTATCAAGTCTCCTCTCAACCTCCTCCACTCCAAAGAGAAAAGCCCAAGTTCCCTCAACCTTTCCTCATAAGACCTACCCTCCAAACCAGGCAGCATCCTGGTAAATCTCCTTTGCACTTTTTCCAGTGTCTCCACATCCTTCTTATAGTGAGGTGACCAGAACTGCACACAATATTCCAAATGTGGTCTCACCAAGGTCCTGTACAGTTGCAGCATAACCCCACGGCTCTTAAACTCCAACCCCCTGTTAATGAACGCCAACACACTATAGGCCTTCTTCATGGCTCTATCCACTTGAGTGGCAACCTTCAGAGATCTGTGGATATGAACCCCAAGATCGCTCTGTTCCTCCACATTCTTCAGAACCCTACCTTTGACCCTGTAATCCACATTTAAATTTGTCCTACCAAAATGAATCACCTCGCATTTGTTTACGAAGGGAAAAACTGGAAACCCAAGTCTGAATCCACTTGAGAGCTTGGCTCCGTGAGGCTAATTCTGAGTTTTGTTAAGGTGCAACATGCAAAATGTCCAACACTTTGTATTTTCCAGGGCATTTCTGAATTCTCGATCAGAAGCTGTCTTCTCTGTTTGCTCTCTCATGTGTTTGAATCCTGGCCTCAGCTGGTGCAGTGCTCACTGTTCGCCAGCCAGACTGCTGTTCCCACAATTAAGGACCCCACGCACCCCGGACATTCTCTCTTCCACCCCCTTTTAACAGGAAAAAGATACAAAAGTCTGAGGTCACGCACCAACCGACTCAAGAACAGCTTCTTCCCTGCTGCCCTCAGACTTTTGAATGGACTTACCTTGCATTAAGTTGATCTTTCTCTATACCCTAGCTATGACTGTAACACTATATTCGGCACCCTCTCCTTTCCTTCTCTATGTACGGTATGCTTTGTCTGTATAGCGCGCAAGAAACAATACTTTTCACTGTATGTTAATGCATGTGACAATAATAAACCAAATCAAATCAAATCAAAAATCCCTCTACAGCAATACCTGTACAGAAACATTGAGGCTTAAACTAAAGAGATTAGGGATACCAGCATCACCTCCCGAGTGCTCCACCAAGTCACATCCCATCATAGAATCCATAAAATCCTTACTGTGCAGAAGAGGCCATTAGGTCCACTGAGTCTGCGCTGATTCCCTAACAAAGTACCTTCCCCAGGTCCTTTCCACCAACCTATCCCAGTAACCCCACACATTTCCCATGGCC
This sequence comes from Mustelus asterias, assembly GCF_964213995.1. Lineage (NCBI taxonomy): Eukaryota > Metazoa > Chordata > Chondrichthyes > Carcharhiniformes > Triakidae > Mustelus > Mustelus asterias. Next base: position 70,110,072 of record NC_135823.1, read on the forward strand.
AATCCACCTAACCTGCACATCTTTGGACTGTGGGAGGAAACCGAGCACCCAAAGGAAACACACGCAGACACAGGGAGAATGTGCAAACTCCGCACAGTGACCCGAGGCCAGAATTTAAAATCCCAAAATTGGAATACAATTGAAAACTGCTGCTTCCTCTCCAGTTCAAAGCATTTTCCATTGACATAAGACCATAGGAAATAGGCCACTCGGCCCGTTGAGTCTGCTCTGCTATTCAATCATGGCTGATATTTTTCTCATCCCCATTATCCTGCCTTTTCCCCATAACCCCAGATCCCCTTATTAATCAAGAACCTATCTATCTCTGTCTTAAAGACACCTGATGACATTGCCTCCTCAGCCTTCTATGGCAAAGAGTTCCACAGATTCACCACTCTCTGGCTGAAGAAATTCCTCCTCATCTCTATTTTAAAGGATTGTCCCTTTAGCCTGAGGTTGTGCCCTCTGGTTCTAGTTTTTCCTACTCGTGGAAACATCCTCTCCACATCCACTCTATCCAGATCCCCCCCTCATCCTTCTAAACTCCAACGAGTACAGATCCAGAGTCCTCAACCGTTCCTCATCTGACAAGCTCTTCATTCCAGGGATCATTCTTGTGAACCTCCTCTGGACCCTTTCCAAGGCCAGCACATTCTTCCTTAGAAATGGGGTCCAAAACTGCTCACAATACTCCAAATGGAGTCTGACCAGAGCCTTATACAGCCTCAGAAGTACATTCCTGCTCTTGTATTCTAGCCCTCTCGACATGAATGCTAACATTGCATTTGCCTTCCTAACTGCCGACTGAACCTGCACGTTAACCTTAAGAGAATCTTGAACAATGACTCCCAAGTCCCTTTGTGTTTCTGATTTCCTGAGCATTTTCCCATTTAGAAAATAGTCTCTGCCTCCATTCCTCTTTCCAAGGTGCATAACCTCACACTTTTCCACTTTGTATTCCATCTGCCACTTCTTTGCCCACTCTCCTAACCTGTCCTACTTTATCATGCACTTCCAAGTACTCAGCGATCTCATCTTTAATAATGGACTCTAAAATCTTGCCAATGACATCATTACTTCTCCCAGCAAGAAAGATTCACCAGAATCTTCTCCATTTTTCTGCAGTTGTAAATGGAGATCTTTACCTGCCTGATGTGTCTAATGAATGGCTTCACTCTTTTATAGTTTGGATTGAAATATAGAAATGAAAACATCAGCTTCTGTTAGTTTAGAGCTAATAATAATGGAAATCCCGACTCTAAATCACCTCCTGAACAGTCCCAGGGCATTTTGGATGAAATAAACGTCAACTCACATACAGAACAATAACCAGTAACATAGAGGTCAAGACGATGTTTGCCTTTTAATGCTGTCAGGGGGATAATCTTGGCAAGGTTATATTTATAGTCTACCCGTAGACGGCATGGGGCAGCACGGTGGCACAATGGTTAGCCCTGCTGCCTCACAGGGCCAGGGACCTGGGTTTGATTCCCGGCTTGGGTCACTGTCTGTGTGGAGTCTACACGTTCACCCCATGTCTCCCCATGTCTGTTTCCTCCTGGTGCTTTGGTTTCAAAGAACAAGAAAAAAGAACAAAGAACAAAGAAAATTACAGCACAGGAACAGGCCCTTCAGCCCTCCAAGTCTGCACCGACCATGCTGCCCGACTGAACTAAAACCCGCTACCCTTCCGGGTACCATATGCCTCTATTCCCATCCTATTCACGTATTTGTCCAGACGCTCCGTAAAGGTCAATATCATATCTGCTTCCACTACCTCCCCCAGCAGCGAGTTCCAGACACCCATCACCCTCTGTGTAAAAAACGCTGCCTTGTACATCTCCTTTAAACCTCACCCCTCGCACCTTAAACCTGTGCCCACTAGTAATTGACTCTTCCACCCTGGGAAAAAGCTTCCGACTATCCACTCTGTCCGTGCCCCTCATAATCTTGTAGACTTCTATCAGGTCGCCCCTCAATCTCCGTCGCTCCAGTGAGAACAAACCAAGTTTCTCCAACCTCTCCTCATAGCTAATGCCCTCCATACCAGGCAACATCCTGGTAAATCTTTTCTGTACCCTCGCCAAAGCCTCCACATCCTTCTGGTAGTGTGGCGACCAGAATTGAACACTATATTCCAAGTGCAGTCTAACTAAGGTTCTACAAAGCTGCAACATGACTTGCCAATTTTTAAACGCAATTCTCCAGCCGATGAAGGCAAGCATGCCATATGCCTTCTTGACTACCTTCTCCACCTGCATTGCCACTTTCAGTGACCTGTGTACCTGTACATCCAGATTCCTCTGCCGATCAGTAAATACTCTTAAGGGTTCTGCCATTTACTGTATATTCCCTATCTGTATTAGACCTTCCAAAATGCACTAACTCACATTTGTCCGGAATAAACTCCATCTGCCATCTCTTCGCTCAAGTCTCCAACTGATCTATATCCTCTGATGGTCCTCATCGCTATCCGCAAATCCACCAACCTTTGTGTCGTCCGCAAACTTACTAATCAAACGAGTTACATTTTCCTCCAAATCATTTATATATATTACAAACAGCAAAGGTGCCACCTCTGATCCCTGAGGAACACCACTTGTCACAGCCCTCCATTCAGAAACGCACCCTTCACTGCTACCCTCTGTCTTCTTTGACTGAGCCAGTTTTGTATCCACCTTGCCAGCTCACCTCTGATCCCATGTGACTTCACCTTCTGCACCAGTCTGCCATGCGGGACCTTGTCAAAGGCCTTACTGAAGTCCATGCAGACAACATCCACTGCCCTCCCCTCATCAATCATCTTTGTCACTTCCTCGAAAAACTTGATCAAGTTAGTGAGGCACGACCTCCCCTTCACAAAACCATGTTGCCTCTCGCTAATATGTCTAGTTATTTCCAAGTGGGAATAAAGCCTGTCTCGAAGAATCCTCTCCAATAATTTCCCTCCCACTGATGTAAGGCTCACCGGCCTGTAATTACCTGGATTATCCTTGCTACCCTTCTTAAACAAAGGAACAACATTAGCTACTCTCCAATCCTCTGGGACCTCCCCTGTACGTGGAGATGCCGGCTTTGGAGTGGGGTAAGCACAGTAAGAAGTGGCACAACACCAGGTTAAAGTCCAACAGGTTTATTTGGTAGCACAAGCCACTAGCTTTCGGAGCGCTGCTCCTTCATCAGGTGAGTGAGGACTTCTGTTCACAAACAGGGCATATAAAGACACAAACTCAATTTACAAAATAATGGTCGGAATGCGTCTCTTTACAGGTAATCAAGTCTTAAAGGTACAGACAATGTGAGTGGCGAGAGGGTTAAGCACAGGTTAAAGAGATGTGTATTGTCTCCAGCCAGGACAGTTAGTGAGATTTTGCAAGCCCAGGCAAGTTGTGGGGGTTACAGATAGTGTGACATGAACCCAAGATCCCGGTTGAGGCCGTCCTCATGTGTGTGGAACTTGGCTATCAGTTTCTGCTCCGCGATTCTGCATTGTTGTATGTCGTGAAGGCCGTCTTGGAGAACGCTTACCCAAAGATCAGAAGCTGAATGCCCATGACTGCTGAAGTGTTCCCCGATAGGAAGGGAACACTCCTGCCTGGTGATTGTCGAGCGGTGTTCATTCATCTGTTGTCATAGCGTCTGCATGGTCTCCCCAATGTACCATGCCTCGGGACATCCTTTCCTGCAGAGTATCAGGTAGACAACGTTGGCCAAGTTGCAAGAGTATGTACCGTGTACCTGGTGGATGGTGTTCTCACGTGAAATGATGGCATCCGTGTCGATGATCCGGCACGTCTTGCAGAGGTTGCTGTGGCAGGGTTGTGTGGTGTTGTGGTCACTGTTCTCCTGAAGGCTGGGTAGTTTGCTGTGGACAATAGTCTGTTTGAGGTTCATAGAAATATTCATAGAAACCCTAAAGCACAGAAAGAGGCCATTCGGCCCATCGGGTCTGCACCGACCACAATCCCACCCAGGCCCTACTCCCATACCCCTACATATTTTACCCACTAATCCCTCTAATCTATGCATCTCAGGACACTAAGGGCAATTTTAGCATGGCCAATCAACCTAACCCGCACATCTTTGGACTGTGGGAGGAAACCGGAGCACCTGGAGGAAACCCACGCAGACACGAGGAGAATGTGCAAACTCCACACAGACAGTGACCCAAGCTGGGAATCGAACCCAGGTCCCTGGAGCTGTGAAGCAGCAGTGCTAACCACTGTGCCACCGTGCCGCCCTTGTGCGGTTGTTTGAAGGCAAGAAGTGGGGGTGTGGGGATGGCCTTGGCGAGATGTTTGTCTTCATCAATGACATGTTGAAGGCTCCGGAGAAGATGTCATAATTTCTCCGCTCCGGGGAAGTACTGGACAACGGAGGGTACTCTGTCCGCCATGTCCCGTGTTTGTCTTCTGAGGAGGTTGGTGCGGTTTTTCATTGTGGCATGTCGGAACTGTCGATCGATGAGTCGAGCACCATATTCTATTCTTATGAGGGCGTCTTTCAGCGTCTGTAGGTGTCTGTTGCGATCCTCCTCATCCGAGCAGATCCTGTGTATACGGAGGGCTTCTCCGCAGGGGATGGCTTCTTTAACATGTTTAGGGTGGAAGTTGGAGAAGTGGAGCATCGTGAGGTTATCCGTGGGCTTGCGATACAGTGAAGTGCTGAGGTGACCGTCCTTGATGGAGATGCGCGTGTCCAAGAGTGCAACCGATTCCGGAGAGTCGTCCATGGTGAGTCTGATGGTGGGATGGAACTTGTTGATGTCATCATATAGTTGTTTCAGTGATTGTTCACCACGAGTCCAAAGGAAGAAAATGTCATCGATGTATCTAGTGTCTAGCGTCGGTTGAAGGTCCTGTGTGGTGAAGAGGTCTTGTTCGAACCTGTGCATAAAGATGTTGGCATATTGAGGTGCGAGTTTGGCCCCCATGGCTGTTCCGTGTGTCTGGATGAAGAACTGGTTGTTGAAGGTGAAGACGTTGTGGTCCAGAATGAAGAGGATGAGTTGTAGTTGACTCTCCACTCACATTGTCTGTACCTTTAAGACTTGATTACCTGTAAAGATTTGCATTCCAACCATTATCTTGTAAATTGAGTTTGTGTCTGTATATACTCTGTTTGTGAACACAAATTCCTCACTCACCTGATGAAGGAAAGCTCATGATTCCAAATAAACCTGTTGGACTTTAACCAGGTGTTGTGAGACTTCTTACTTAACCTCCCCTGCCGCCAGTGAGGATACAAGGATTTCTCTCAAGGCCCCAACAATTTCCTCCCTTGCCTCTCTCAGTATTCTGGGGTATATCCCATCAGGCCCTGGGGATTTGTCCACCATAATGTTTCTCAAGAACCCCAATACCTCCTCCTTTTTGATCTCAACATGACTCAAACTATCTACACATCCTTTCCCAGACTTATCATCCACCAAGTCCTTCTCTTTGGTGAATACTGATGCAAAGTACTCATTTAATACCTCGCCCATTTCCTCTGGCTCCACGCATAGATTCCCTCCCCTGACTTTGAGTGGGCCAAGCCTCTCCCTGGCTACCCTCTTGCTCTTTATATATGTATAAAAAGCCTTGGGATTTTCCTTAATCCTGCTGGCCAATGACTTTTCATGACCCTTTTAGCTCTTCTTACTCCTTGTTTAAATTTCTTTCTACTTTCCTCCCACAGTTTGAAAGACGTGCTGATTAGGTGGATTGGCCGTGCTACATTTTCCCTCAGTGTACCCGAACAGGCGCTGGAGTGTGGAGACTAGGGGATTTTCACAGTAACTTCATTGCAGTGTTAATGTAAGCCTACTTTTGACACTAATAAATAAACTTTAATCTTTGTCACATGGATAAGTTGCGGATGTGTTGTCTCCCTGGATCCTTGCCTGTTTTATAGTGATGGTTCTCCCATTTGGGTTTTTTGTGGGGAATGTTGAGATTTTGACCCAGCGCTGATGAAGGAATAACAATTTACGTCCAAGGATAGTGAGCAACTTTGAAGAAAACTGGGAGGTGGTCTTCCCATGATTAATTGTTGCGACTGAACCAATCTCAATGTGGAGCTAATGGGTTGCAGTAATGGAAGAGCTGTGGCCCAGTGGTGACTGACGTTCTATGTTTTGACAGGAAGTAGTTGATGCCAAAACATTGAATGTATTCAAGAGGCGGCTGGATATAGCACTTGGGGTGAATGGGATCAAAGGTTATGGGGAGAAAGCAGGATTAGGCTATTGAGTTGGATGATCAGCCTTGATGGTGATGAATGGTGGAGCAGGCTCGAAGGGCCAAATGGCCTCCTCCTCTTCTATGCGGCATGGTAGCACAGTGGTTAGCACTGCTGCTTCACAGCTCCAGGGACCTGGGTTCGATTCCCGGCTTGGGTCACTGTCTGTGTGGAGTTTGCCCGTTCTCCCCGTGTCTGCGTGGGTTTCCTCCGGGTGCTCCGGTTTCCTCCCACAGTCCAAAGGTGTGCGGGTTAGGTTGATTGGCCATGCTAAAATTGCCCTTATTGTCCTGAGATGCATGGGTTAGAGGGATTAGTGGGTAAAATATGTGGGGGTAGGGCCTGGGTGGGATTGTGGTCGGTGCAAACTTGATGGGCTGAATGGCCTCTTTCTGTGCTGTAAGGATTCTATGATTCTATTTTTCTATGTTTCTATGGTTATGTTTGGGTTCAAACCCCACTCTGGGGAGTTAGATTTAGACTTATACTTTGATGCAGTCCTGAGGCAGGGCTCATAAGAGGATAACTCAATATATTGTCAGAGAAAAGATCATGTGGATCCTTGAAGGCAGCTTGGGAGTTCTTTGTAGAGTCCTGATGTGTGGTTTATCACTCAGCTAACATCTTGAAAACCAATTATCTGCCGATTGTCTCATGATCTGAGGGCGTACAAATTAGATGCTACAACAGTGACTGTATTTCATTGGCTGCAAAGGATGTTGTGAGGTTGTGATTGGCTCTTTACAGATGAAAATCCTTCTTTTTGTATTCTGTGTCTCGGAACCAGCCGATTGTGTTTTTGTAGCTACACCCATTCGGCGATTGTTGAGTGTCCATCCCACCACCCTCCTGATCTGCTCCGGGTGTGGGTGATTTCAATGTGTCCCACAAAGAATGGATGGAGTAGATGAGCTCAGATTGGGCTGTGTGGGAAACCCACGTTAAGTAATCCACGTGAAAGTGGATTTACTTTGTGAAAGTAAATTCGAGTCTTTGGCGGGGATTTTCCAGCCACGCTCGTCCCAAGGCCAGAAAATCCCGTCCGAGGTCAACGGACCTTTGCATGATTCATGTCCTGCCCACTACGATCCCCGTGGCGGGCGGGATGGAAAAATTCTGTCCTTTATCATGAGGACCTGCCACATCGTGCTGTGTGCTACTATCAGTGTGGTAAGTGAGACGATAATGTGTTAATGTGGCAACTCCAATCCGGGTATCTGAGAACCATTGTGGCTACCGGCAACAGGAGCAGAATTCTACCCTGCCACAATCTCTCACTCCATCTTAAACATCAAACGCGGAGAGTTCAGGAGGATGCCAGGTGAAGCAGCTTACTTACCCTAGCAGGAGTATGAAGCCAGTGAGGATACTTTACATGGTTACACCCTGCCTACTAAACACCAAAGGCAGCAGCAAACATACAGAGCCAAGCCACCCACAGCCAATCAATCCGAGCAATCTTAAACATAGAAACATAGAAATTAGGAGCAGGAGGAGGCCATTCGGCCCTTCAAACCTGCTCCGCCATTCATTATGATCATGGTTGTTCATCCAACTCAATAGCCTGATCCCCCCTTCCCCCCATATCCTTTGATCCCATTCGCCCCAAGTGCTATATCCAGCCGCTTCTTGAAAACATTCAATGTTTTGGCCTCAACTGCTTCCTGTGGTAATGAATTCCACAGGCTCACCACTCTCTGAGTGAAAAAATGTTTCCTCATCTCTGTCCTAAATGAATCCTCAGACTGTGAGCCCTGGTTCTAGACATCCCAACCGTCGGGAACATCCTTCCTGCATCCACCCTGTCTAGTCCTGTTGGAATTTTACAGGTGTCTATGAGATTCCCCCCTCATTCTTCTCAACTCCAGTAAATACAATCCTAACCGACTCAATCTCTCCTCAGACGTCAGTCCCGCCATCCCCGGAATCAGCCTGGTAAACCTTCGCTGCACTCCCTTGAGAGCAAGAACATCCTTCCTCAGAAAAGGAGACCAACACTGCACATAATACTCCTGATGTAGCCTCACCAAGGCCCTGTGTAACTGCAGCAAAACAAAGCTCCTCGACTCGAATCCTCTTGCAATGAAGGCCAACATACCATTTGCCTTATAAAAGTGAACTACTGTGGATGCTGGATTCTGAAATCAAAAGAAAAAATGCTGGAAAACCTCAGCAGGTCTGGCAGCATCTGTAAGGAGAGAAAAGAGCTGACGTTTCGAGTCCAGGTGACCCTTTGTCAAACTTGTCTTTCATTTGCCTTCTTTACCACCTGCTGCATCTGCATGCTGACCTTCAGCGACTGGTGTAGTGGAACACCCAATCCCATTGCACATATCCCTCTCCTAATTTATGGCCACTCAGATAGTCTTTGGTTTGATTTGATTTATTATTGTCACATGTATTAACATACAGTGAAAAGTATTGTTTCTTGCGCGCTATACAGTCAAAACATACCGTTCATAGAGAAGGAAACGAGAGAGTGCAGAATGTAGTGTTACAGTCATAGCTAGAATGTAGAGAAAGATCAAATTAATGCAAGGTAAGTCCATTCAAAAGTCAGGGAAGAAGCTGTTCTTGAGTCGGTTGGTACGTGACCTCAGACTTTTGTATCTTTTTCCTAACGGAAGAAGGTAGAAGAGAGAATGTCCGGGGTGCGTGGAGTCCTTAATTATGCTGGCTGCTTTGCCGAGGCAGCGGGAAGTCAATGGATGGGAGGCTGGTTTGCGTGATGGATTGGGCTACATTCATGATCTTTTGTAGTTTCTTGCGGTCTTGGGCAGAGCAGGAGCCATACCAAGCTGTGATACAACCAGAAAGAATGCTTTCTATGGCGCATCTGTAAAAGTTGGTGAGAGTCGTAGCTGACCTGCCAAATTTCCTGAGTCTTCTGAGAAAATAGAGGCGTTGGTGGGGCTTTCTTAACTATAGTGTCAGCATGGGGGGACCAGGACAGGTTGTTGGTGATCTGGACACCTAAAAACTTGAACTTCGTCCCCATTCTACTTAATCCTCTGCCTTCCTGTTTTTGCTGCCAAAATGGAAAGCTTATAAGATATTGACCTGCCTGTATTTTGCATACGAACTGGACTGCTAACCTCCAACATGGTGGAGTAGAAACGAGTGAGCAATCCTGGCTGGAGGAGTGTTACTCATTCTATTTTTCAAATTGATTTTGGGACTCAGTATCTAGGCAGCCTCCGAATCACCGTATAGTGCACACAGCCATCCCCCTGTACACAATCCCACACAACTTGTGGGACTAAGGATGGCGTGCGCCCAGATTTCTAGGTCACTGTTCCTATTCTTCAATTTTTCGAAGTCTTCAACCAATGCAAAATAGTGACAATATTCAGAAATGTGAATGTTTTATTTGCAGGTTTAAGGAAAAGCAGGCAGTGGTATTATTGTCGAGATTAGTCGGTGATTATCTGCAGGTCTGGATCTTATCACAGTAAAGCAGCTGTGGAAACTTAGCTTGACAGGATTTACATAGAAATACACCGAGAGAAACATCCCATTCTCGGGGTGATGTGTTCATATTGCTCCAGCGAGAATAAGCCGCGCAAATCGTCATTATGCCATGATTAAAATCAATTTCCACAATGAGAAAGTTGCTCAGACTTTGAATTTGGATTTGTGACACTGAGAAATGAAACTAAACCCTGAACACAATTGAAATCCTCACGGGGATAATGTGATAATGTTCTGAAATCACTGTCAGCCTCAGATGAGGGGTATTGTTTGAACGCGCTGCTGCATCCTGTCATGTTGTTGCCCCGTCACTTCTCCTGAATTTCACATGGCGATTCTCCCTTCTAACAGAGCAGATTATCTGCTCCTTAGCGCATTGCTGTTTGTGGGATCTTGCTGTGCGCATTTCCCACATTACAACAGTGACTACACTTCAAAAGTACCTCATTGTTTGCAAAGCCCTTGGAGATGTCTGCAGGGCATGGAAACGTTATATAGGTCTGTCAAGTCTGCACCAACAACAATCCTACCCAGGCCCTATCCCTGTAACCCCACATATGCCACAGGGCGGCACGGTAGCACAGTGGTTAGCACTGCTGCTTCACAGCTCCAGGGTCCCGGGTTCGATTCCTGGCTCGGATCACTGTCTGTGTGGAGTTTGCATATTCTCCTCGTGTCTGCGTGGGTTTCCTCCGGGTGCTCCGGTTTCCTCCCACAGTCCAAAGATGTGCGGGTTAGGTTGATTGGCTAGGTTAAAAAAATTGCCCCTTAGAGTCCTGGGATGCGTAGGTTAGAGGGATTAGCGGGTAAAATATGTGGGGGTAGGGCCTGGGTGGGATTGTGGTCGGTGCAGACTCGATGGGCCGAATGGCCTCCTTCTGCACTGTACGGTTTCTATGATTTCTATGATATTTACCCCGCCAATCCTTCTAATCTACCCATCCCGGGACACAAAGGGGGAATTTAGCATGGCCAATCCACCTAACACGCACGTTTTTCGGACAGTGGGAGGAAACCGGAGCACCTGGAGGAAACCCACGTAGACACGGGGAGAACGTGTAGACTCCACACAGACAGTGACCCAAGCTGGGAATGGAACCCGGGTCCCTAGCGCTGTGAGGCAGCAGTGCTAACCACTGTGCCACCGTGCCACCCCAATGTTGCTGCATCAGTTCAGCTCGTCAGCGCCGGCGCAAATGGAAGCCCCTCAATGACTGGAAGACACTCAGTGACAGGAAGACCCTTAGTGACTGGAAGACCCTCAGTGACTGGAAGACATTCAGTGACTGGAAGACATTCAGTGACTGGGAGCCCCTCAGTGACTGGGAGCCCCTCAGTGACTGGGAGCCCCTCAGTGACTGGAAGACATTCAGTGACTGGGAGCCCCTCAGTGACTGGGAGCCCCTCAATGGCAGCATGAATGGAAGCTGCTGGCAAGGCCTGGTAGAAATTGTATATGTGAGTGACAAGACAACAAGTGCCGGCCCTGCACAAACGAGAGTCACCATCGTCCTCAGACACTGCATCAGTCCAGCTCCAGCTATAACGTTCTCAACTCCCTGACACTGAGGTATCACCAGTTTGGAATTAGAGTAAGACTTGCTAAAAGCGTTAGGACAAACAGCAATCAACAGGATAAGAAAGAGTAAAACAATGTCATGAAGAGTTAATGGGTAAATATATAAATCTTGAACTGCGTACTGAGCCAGTTGGTTATCTTTATGGAGGTTTGATTGAAGCTCTTATCACTCTTCTATAACAGAGCAATGTCATCGACTGTGGCTGCATTGGGTAACCCTGGTCTCCAAGCAACAGTAAGAAGTTTAACAACACCAGGTTAAAGTCCAACAGGTTTATTTGGTAGCAAAAGCCACACAAGCTTTCGAGGCTCTCCACATCATGACTCCAAGCAACCATCAGGACACACACGGCACTGGCCAATCAGCGGACTGTCTGGTTGTCGGAATGTCAGTAAGGGCCCTGGGCTAATAGCGGATAAAACAATCAAACAGATTTCAAAACGACCCAAATTGCAGAGGAAACTGCAGAGGAAAGATAGAAGGAGACAATGAAACAAACTGCCTTTGGAACCATTCACTTTGATACAGGATATGTGTATTTAACAGATGCTTCTAATATCTCAGTAATTTATTCCTGTACTCTTATATCTTTCTCCTGCCTGAGGTGAGCCATTATAAAAACATCTGCTTCCCTGGTAGAGGAAATGTTCTGGAAAGGCCAGGAACATCAAAAGATTAGCACCAAGATCTCCCGTAACCCACCCAACGGTTGTTTTGTGACGTTGTCCAGAAGTCAAAATACAAAGACAAAGGACGATCTCCAACTCCTTCAGAAATGTGTGTCCCAGCTAGAAGCAGGAATGTTGTGACCATACTCACTGAGTACCATTCCTTCTGTGAACAACCTCCAATCACCAGGAGGAATGGAAAATTGCCACTGCTCATCAGAGGTTCTGTGGATTTAATGCAATCTTGCATGTTACAGTTGGATCAAGGCAGCTGCTAATGTGCTCCGGAACTTTCTGCTCCCCTAGCCAAGCTCCACAACGCTGGCATCTAACTGGCAATGTGTTAAATTGCCCAGGTACGTCCCGTACGCAAAAAAGCAGGAAAAATCCAACCTGGCCAATATCTGCCCAATCAGTCTACCCTCGATCATTACTTAATTACTCGTTCATGTGATGTGGGCGTCGCTGGCTGGACCAGCATTTGTTGCCCATCCCTGAGGGCATTTAAGAGTCAACCACATTGCTGTGGCTCTGGAGTCACATGTAGGCCAGACCAGGTAAGGACGGCAGATTTCCTTCCCTAAAGGACATTAGTGAACCAGATGGGTTTTTCCGACAATCGACAATAGTTTCATGGTCATCAGTAGATGTTTAATTCCAGATTTCTATTGAATTCAAATTTCACCATCTAACATGGTGGGATTCGAACACAGGTCCCCAGAGCATCACCCTGGGTCTCTGGGGACCTGTGATAATACCACCAGGCCACTGCCTCTCCAATCATCAGTAAAGTGATGGAAGGGGTTATCAATAGTGCTATCAAGCAGCACTTACTCAGCAATAACCTGCTCAGTGACGCCCAGTTTGGGTTCACTCAGCTCCTGACCTCAGTACAGCCTTTGTTCAAACATAGACAAAAGAGCTGAATTCCAGAGGTGAGGTGAGAGTGACAGCCCAGGAGCCCGAGTGAAACTGGAATCAATGGGTATCAGGAGGAAAACCCTCTGCTGGCTGAAGTCATACCTGGTACATAGGAAGATGGTTGTGGTTGTGGAGGGTCAGTCATCTCAGCTCCAGGACATCTCTGCAGGAGTCCCTCAGGGGAGTGTCCGAAGCCCAACAATCTTCAGCTGCTTCATCAATGACCTTCCCTCCATCATAAGGTCAGAAGTGGGGATGTTCGCTGATGATTGCACAATGTTCAGCACCATTCGCGATTCTTCAGATATTGAAGCAGTCCATGTTCAAATGCAGCAAGATCTGGACAATATCCAGGTTTGGGCTGACAAGTGGTAAGTAACATGCACAACACACAAATGCCAGGCAATGGCCATCTTTAACAAGAGAGGATCAGACAATTGCCCTTTGACATTCAATGGCATTGCCATCTCTGAATCTTCCACTATCAACATTCTGAGGGCTATCATTGACCGGAAACTAAACTGGACCAGCCATATAAATACTGTGGCTACCAGAGCAGGTCAGAGGCTGGGAATCTTGCAGTGAGCAACTCACCTCCTGACTCTCCAAAGCCTGTCTACAAGGCACAAGTCAGGAGTGTGATGGAATACTCTCCACCTGCCTGGATGGGTGCTATGTAGAGGAGATCCCATTGGAAACAACAAATACAGTCGATGAAATTGATTTGATTTGATTTTGATTTGATTTATTATTGTCACATGTATTAACATACAGAGAAAAGTATTGTTTCTTGCACGCTATACAGGCAAAGCATACTGTTCTTAGAGAAGGAAAGGAGAGAATGCAGAATGTAATGTTACAGTCATAGCTAGGGTGTAGAGAAAGATCAACTTAATGCAAGGTAAGTCCATTCTAAAGTCTGACAGCAGAAGGGAAGAAGCTGTTCTTGAGTCGGTTGGTACGTGACCTCAGACTTTTGTATCTTTTTCCCGATGGAAGAAGGTGGAAGAGAGAATGTCCGGGGTGCGTGGGGTCCTTAATTATGCTGGCTGCTTTGCCGAGGCAGCAGGAAGTGTAGACAGAGTCAATGGATGGCAGGTTGATTTGTGTGATGGATTGGGCTACATTCATGACCTTTTGTAGTTCCTTGCAGTCTTGGGCAGAGCAGCAGCCATACCAAGCTGTGACACATCCAGAAAGAAATTGAAGGAGGTGCCAGTGAAATTCTGCTTCAGTTGAAAGTAGTGTTGGGGTCTTAGGGCAGTGAAGAGGGAGGAGGTAACGGGGTAGGTGCTGTTTTCATAGAAACATAAAAGGTAGGAGGGAAGACGAGGCCATTCGGCCCTTCGAACCTGCTCCACCATTCATTACAATCATGGTTGATCGTCCAACTCAATAGCCTAATCCTGCTTTCTCCCCATAACCTTTGATCCCATTCACCCCAAGTGCTATATCCAGCCACCTCTTGAATACATTCAATATTTTGGCATCAACTACTTCCCCTACATTAGGGGACTATTTAAAAACATGCGTTTATTGTTAAATTCACTATAAAAAATGATCTTTTGGGGCAGCATGGTGGCACAGTGGTTAACACTGCTGCCTCACAGCGCCAGGGACCCGGGTTCGATTCCCGGCTTGGGTCACTGTCTGTGTGGAGTTTGCACATTCTCCCCGTGTCTGGGTGGGTTTCCTCCGGGTGCTCCGGTTTCCTCCCACAGTCTGAAAGATGTACGGGCTAGGTGGATTGGCCATGCTAAATTGCCCCTTAGTGTCAGGGGGACTAGCTAGGGTAAATGCATGGGGTTATGGGGGTAGGGCCTGGGTGGGATTGTGGTCAGTGCAGACTCAATGGGCCGAATGGCCTCTTTCTGCACTGTAGAATTCTATGTCATTTTATATTCTAAAAGCCTCAGATTTCACTGCAGAAGCTTGCGACTGGGGAAGCTTCCAGAATGTGAAGCAGGGGATTTGAACCAATGTGATGATGCTGATGATAAGCTGGTTCAATCCTGCTGTTGACATGACAACAATCTGGTGTCAGAATAGTAATGCAGCAAGACAGGGAGAAAATGGAATGATCTGATAAAATGTAAGATCACTCCCAGCGTTTCCGTACTCCCCCGGCCTGGGATTGGCTGTAACTCCTCATCCCAGATCACTTTCACAATCTGTGCAAATTATCACACCGGTATTTTTTAAAAAAGTTTATTTATTAGTGTCACAAGTAGGCTTACATTAACACTGCAATGAAGTTACTCTGAAAATCCCCTAGTCGCCAAACTCCGAGGGCTGTTCGGGTTACACTGAGGAAGAATCCAACACGGCCAATCCACCTAACCAGGGGACAAGGGCTGGATTTTACAGGGGGCGGCCGGACTGCTCGCTCCCACCCCTCCAGCCCCCACCCGGCAGGGAAGTCAGCCGGCAAGTGACACACGTGATGGAAGCCCACTCCGCACCGAGAACATGGCATTGGCGGCACGGTGGTTAGCACTGCTGCCTCACAGCATCAGGGACCTGGGTGTCTGTGTGAAGTTTGCACATTCGCCTGCGTCTGCGTGGGTTCCCTCCGGGTCTCCCACAGTCCAAAGATGTGTGGGTTAAGTGGATTGGCCGTGCTCAATTGCCCCTTAGTGTCCAAAGATGTGCAGGTTAGGGGGATTAACCTTGTAAATAAGTGGGGTTGCGAGGACAGGGCCTGGGTAAGATGCTCTATCGGAGAGTCAGTACAGACTCGATGGGCCGATTGGCCTCCTTCTATGATCACAAGCTTGGGTGGCCTCTAGCTGGGAGGACATTCCACCCTCAAGAACTGCTGGCCAATCTTATTGGCTGGTTGATCCAGCTGTCCCAGCAGCACCCGAGCCCAGTATTGGGTGCTCTGGGGGTTGTAAGCAAGCCCACAAAGAAAAGGTGGACACCGTGACATCAGGCCTTTTTGCAGAGGGAGGTGGGGGTGCAAGGGAGGGGAGGGATTGAGAAGCCAGAGGGTGAGGGAGATGGGGTGGGGTTGGCTTTGTTGGCCAGGTGAACAGAATGAAAGGGGGTAAAATTCCAGGGAGGGGGGTGCAGGGCAGGGCATGCCCCCAAGGGACACAGGGTACACCAAAGGAAGTACACCACCTTCCTTCATGTCTTTAAAACACTTGTACCCAACGCCCACTCCCGCCAACCGTATCATGACAAGGATAGCATATTATCCTGTTCAATTGTCTTGTTAGCAAACTCAATTGGCCCATAATTATTTACTTAAATATGGTTGGCAGATTTCAGCACTTCCCACCGTGAAGGAAGACAGCTCAGGGGTGGGTGGGAAGGTAGGAGCTTGCAACCCGTTGGAATTTAACACATTTGGGTTTCGGGGGTGTGGGGTAAAATCCAGCCCCATTCTTTTCTGATTCCCCTGAAATTATAAGAACAATAAGAAATTGGAGCAGGCCATTGGAGGCCTCCCATCCATCAAGACCGCTCATCAATAAATTCTGGTCCCACTGATCCTGCTCAATTCCAACAGTGAGGTTGCGCGGTGCAAAGAACAAAGGACAAATAAAATTACAGCACAGGAATAGGCCCTTCGGCCCTCCAAGCCTGCACCGACCATACTGCCCATCTGAACTAAAACCCCCTACTCTCCCGGGGACCATATCCCTCTATTCTCATTCTATTCATGTGTTTGTCCAAATGCCCCTTAAAAGTCACTATCATAAAGTGCAGTCTGACTAATCTTAGGGGAGATTAATAAATGAACTGTTGTCTACAGAGTCAGAATTTTAAAAAGTCCATTCATAGGACACAGGCATTGCTGGTTGGCCAGCATTTATCGCCCATCCCTGGGTTCCCGAGGGCAGTTGAGAGTCAATAACATTGCTGTGGCTCTGGAGTCACATGTAGGCCAGACCGGGTAAGGACGGCAGATTTCCTTCCCTAAAGGACATTATTGAACCAGATGGGTTTTTCTGACAATGGTTTCATGGTCATCAGTAGATTCTTAATTCCAGATTTTTAAAATTGGATTCACATTCCACCATTTGCCGTGGGCAGAATTCGAACCCGGGTCCCCAGAACATTAGTTGAGTTTCTGGATTAATAGTTTAGCGATAATACCACTAGGCCATCACCTCAGGATCACATCAAGAAGTATTCCAATACCTTCACAGGCACCAGACACATGGCCGGGCAGTGGGTCATGGGTGGCGTAGAGAGGATGTTGCCAGTACTATGAAATAGGCTCACTGGGGACTTGCAGCCCAATTCACATTGCATCCAGTTGAAGAAGGAATGGCTTGTGGCATAAAATGGGGAACTGAGAGTCTGTCAGCCCGTTTCTTGTGACTGGTAAAGACCCAGCTCAGCCCCATGAGGTGAGAACTAACTTTGTGAGGAGCTTCTTTCCACTTTGGACCCGTGGGCCACTGGAAAAAGATCAGCCTGGGTCTGTTGCTTTGACAGCAAAGGTCAATAGTAGAAAAATATTATCATCAAAATATTATCCTGACTTGTACAAAGTCTCTCCCTCCGATAACAAATTGGGGCGTCACGGTGGCACAGTGGTTAGCACTGCTGCCTCACAGCGCCAGGGACCTGGGTTCAATTCCGGCCTTGGGTCACTGTCTGTGTGGAGTCTGCACGTTCTCCCCGTGTCTGCGTGGGTTTCCTCCGGGTGCTCTGCTTTCCTCCCACAACTCCAAAGATGTATGGGTTAGGTTGATTGGCTATGCTAAATCACCCTTATTGTCAGGGGGACTAGCGGGGTAAATATGTGGGGCTACGGGGATAGTCTGGATGGGGTTGTGGTCGGTGCAGACTCGATGGGCCAAATGGCCTCCTTCTGCACTGTAGGATTTTATTCTATGAACATTTGATGTTATGTTTACCCCAACGTTATATTACTGGTCATAAACTAACTTTATAACAACACAACGCATTGAAACAGATTCTTAATATTGAAATGCTTAAGATGTTTAAAAATAACTTTGCTATTACAACAAAGGCATGAAGAAGTTTATTTTAAATCAATCATTTAAAATAGCAAAGAATTTACCTTTGAATTTGTTGGTATTTTTGCAATGTTCAGAAGCAAAAGTGTGAGAGAATGTTACGAAATGCATTATTTTCAAAAAACAGAAGAAATTTGTCCCTTGGTGTCCCAGGATGTATAGGTTAGATGGATTAGCCATGGTAAATATGGGGATAGGGCGGGGGAGAGGGCCTGGGGTCTGTTGGAGGGTTGGTGCAGATTCGATGGGCCGAATGGTCTTTTCTGCATTGTAGGGATTCAATGATTCTATGATGGAACCTACCCTACATTTCAATCCTTCAGGAATGGTCGGCAAGATTTCACTGGTCCCTGCTCCCAGTGAGTTGGTGAAGTGACAGGCTATCGTGTTTACAGTTAACCTCCCGTCTTCTTTCTCTTCTTAATGAACCTTTCCCTCCAGTCCTCATGTTTCCTTTCTCTCTGTGTCTATTCTGCTGTCTCAGGGTTATTCCCTTTATGGTAGTCCAGTGTTCTCAATCCCTTTCCATAAGTTTGTTACTTAGAATCATAAAGTCACAGAGGTTTACAGCATGGAAACAGGCCCTTTGGCCCAACTTTCCATGACACCCAGTTTTTACCATTAAGCCAATCCCAATTGCCCGTGTTGGCCCATATCCCTCTATACCCATCTTACCTATGTAGCTGTTTAAATGTTTTTTAAAAGATTAAATTGTACCTACCTTGACTACTACCTCTGGCAGCTTGTTCCAGACACTCACCACCCACCCTCTGAGTGAAAAGATTGCCCCTCTGGACTCTTTTGTATCTCTCCCCTCTCACCTTAAACCTATGCCCTCTAGTTTTAGACTCCCCTACCTTTGGGAAAAGATGTTGATTTTATCAATGCATATCTATGACCTTATCTGTGCCCCTCATTATTTTATAGACCTCTATAAGGTCACCCCCCAGCTTCCTGTGCTCCAGGGAAAAATGCTCCAGTCTATCCAGCCTTTCCTTATAATTCAAACCATCAAATCCGAGTAGCATCCTAGTAATCTAGTCTGCACTCTTTCTAATTTAATAATATCCTTTCTATAATAGGGTGACCAGAACTGCACACAGTATCCCAAGTGTGGCCTTACCAATGTCTTGTACAACTTCAACAAGACATCCCAACTCCTGTATTCAATGTTCTGACCAATGAAACTAATCATGCCAAATGCCTTCTTCACCACCCTGTCCACCTGTGACTCCACTTTCAAGGAGCTATGAACCTGTGCCCCTGGATCCCTTTGTTCTATAACTCTCCCCAATGCCCTACTATTAACTGAGTAAGTCCTGCCCTGGTTCGATCTGCCAAAATGCATCACCTCACATTTATTTAATTAAACTCCATCTCATCAGCTAATTAAACTTATCGGCCCACTGGCCCAATTGATTAAGCTCTCGCTGCAATCCTCGATAACCTTCTCCACTGTCCACTGTGCCATCAATCTTGGTGTCATCTACAAACTTACTAACCATGCCTCCTAAATTCTCAACCAAATCATTAATATAAATGACAAACAACAGTGGACTCAGCACTGATCCCTGAGGCACACCGCTGGTCCCAGGGCTCCAGTTTGAAAAACAACCCTCTACAACTATCCTCTGTCTTCTGTCATCAAGCCAATTTTGTATCCATTTGGCTACCTCACCCTGGATCCCATGAGATTTAACCTTATGCAACAACCTACCATGCAGTACCTTGTCAAAGGCCTTGCTAAAGTCCATGTAGATGATATTGACTGCACTGCCCTCATCTACCTTTTTAGTTACCCTTCAAAAACCTCAATGAAATTTGTGAGACATGATTTTCCACTCACAAAGCCATGCTGACTGTCCCTAATCAGTCCTTGCGTCTCTAAATGCCTGTAGACCCTGTCTCTTAGAATACCTTCTAACAACTTACCCACTACAGATGTTAGGCTCACCGGTCTGTAGTTCCCAGGCCTTTCCCTGCAGCCATTTTTAAACAAAGACACAACATTTACCACCCTCCAATTTCACCTGTGGCTGTCATTGATTCAAATATCTTTGTTGGCAAAATTGGCCTTTTATCTGCCAAAGCAATCTCTTGTCCCCTTTTTGCCCTCCTGATTTCTCTCTTAGCTCTACTCCAACAACCTCTATATGCTTCAAGGAATCCGCTTGATCCTAGCTGCCTATGCATGTCATGTGCCTCCTTCTGCTTCTTGACCAGGGCCTCAATATCCTGAGTAATCCAGGGTTCCCTACTTCTATCAGCCTTGCCCTTCACTCTAAGAGGAATGTGCTTACCCTGAACCCTGGTTAACACACTTTTGAAAGCCTCCCACTTACCAGATGTCCCTTTGCTTGCCAACAGACGCCCCCAATTAACTTTTGAAAGTTCCTGTCTAATCCCATCAAAATTGGCCTTACTCCACAGAAGCAGGAAGGAATTGGAAAGAAGGATGAGATTTTTAAAAGCACGGTATTTCAAAATGTTTACAAACTTCAATCCTTGTATGAATGTATAAATATTGTTTTAAATGTAGATTCACTGTAAGAATTAAATATATTTAACCCTATACACTGGAATGATGCCAATACAATTAACCGGGGTCTTACAGTATTAAGATTGCTATGATTGGGGCTAGTAAAATGGTGCAATGACAATAATCTCACTCTCAATGTCAACAAAACGAAGGAGATTGTCATCGACTTCAGGAAGCATAATGGAAAAAATACCCCTGTCTACATCAATGGGAATGAAGTTGAAATGGTCGAGAGCTTCAAGTTTCTAGGTGTCCAGATCACCAACAACCTATCCTGGTCCCCCATGCCGATGCTATAATTAAGAAAGCCCACCAATGCCTCTACTTTCTCAGGAGGCTAAGGAAATTCAGCAAGTCCGCTACGACTCTCACCAATTTTTACAGATGCACCATAGAAAGCATCCTTTCTGGATGTATCACAGCTTGGTATGGCTCCTGCTCTGCCCAAGACCACAAAAAACTACAAAGGGTTGTGAACGTAGCCCAGTCCATCACGCAAGCCAGCCTCCCATCCATTGACTCTGTCTACACTTCTCACTGCCTCGGAAAAGCAGCCAGCATAATTAAGGATTCCATGCACCCCGGACATTCTCTCTTCCACCTTCTTCTGTCGGGAAAAAGATACAAAAGTCTGAGATCATGTACCAACCGACTCAAGAACAGCTTCTTCCCTGCTGCCTTTTGAATGGACCTACCTTATATTAAGCTGATCTTTCTCTACACCCTAGCTATGACTGTAACACTACATTCTGCTCTCTCTCCTTTCCTTCTCTATGAACAGTATGCTTTGTCTGTATAGCACGCAAGAAACAATACTTTTCACTGTATGTGAATACATGTGACAATAATAAATCAAATCAAATCAAAATTGTTGCATGTCTGTGTTGCGTCCTTTTGATTTGCAATCGGCTATTCAAAGCAGCCTGTGGTTTGGAAAGTCTGCCCTGTATTAATCTCATGTTTTGTTTGCAGTCACGGTGATTAATCTGTGCTAACGGTGCGCAGTTCAAGGTCATTGACATTTACTTGTCGTTTTGTAGAAGGGTAAACTACTTTTTACTGTCAACCTATCTGCGCCTTCACCAGTAAACTTACAAATATATTGATTTTTTGCTTCTCCCAGTGGCCGGTGTCACTCCCCCACTCCCCCTATCTCATTGGCATCACGGCTGCGAGACTGTTTCCCGGATTTATCTATCAAAATATGATGGAGCCTAGCCGTAATTAACTTTGGATACCAGAGGTCAGAGGGGAAAGGTCACAAATCCAATTTGTCAACAGGATGGGTGACAGAGACTGACCCGAATTGGGTTTAGTGAAACATGGTTTTATTGTGGGATTATTGGCCGATAGTAAAAGGTGAATCCAAGCGTGTCATCATCCCATTGTTGAAACTGGTCTTTGGATTTTCCTTGTCATTGTGGAGAGGAATATTAAAAAAATCCCACAGCTCGCTAATAGTCATTGTTCTGGTGTTGCCGCTGGATCAGAAGTCAGTCAGGTGAAGTTGGTTTGGCTGGGAGTAAGGGGCAAGTTCAGATAAAGGGAGCAGAATCTTCCCATTAGAGTTCAGGGGTGACCAACTCTTCACACATTCCAGGAATCGGGCGGCACGGTAGCACAGTGGTTAGCACTGCTGCTTCACAGCTCCAGGGACCTGGGTTCGATTCCCGGCTTGGGTCACTGTCTGTGTGGAGTTTGCACATTCTCCTCGTGTCTGCGTGGGTTTCCTCCGGGTGCTCTGGTTTCCTCCCACACTCCAAAGGTGTGCGGGTTAGGTTGATTGGCCATGCTAATAAAATTGCCCTTAGTGTCCTGAGATGCGTAGGTTAGAGGGATTAGTGGGTAAAATATGTAGGGATATGGGGGTAGGGCCTGGGTGGGATTGTGGTCGGTGCAGACTCGATGGGCCGAATGGCCTCTTTCTGTACTGTAGGGATTCTATGATTCTATGAATCTGGAATTCAATCCCAACGTGCAGAAGAAACTAATGAGGTGAGGTCAGTTGAAAATTCCAAAACTGAAGAGGGTAGTGTTTTTGTGAGGCTCGGGGCGTTAGGGGATAAACTAGAGAAGTTTAGTATGATCAAAAGTAGTCAGCACGGCTTTGTCAAGGGCAGGTCGTGCCTTACGAGCCTGGTTGAGTTCTTTGAAAATGTGACCAAACACATTGACGAAGGAAGAGCGGTGGATGTGGTCTATATGGACTTCAGCAAGGCGTTCGATAAGGTCCCCCATGCAAGACTTCTTGAGAAAGTGAGAGGGCATGGGATCCAAGGGGCTGTTGCCTTGTGGATCCAGAACTGGCTTGCCTGCAGAAGGCAGAGAGTGGCTGTGGAGGGGTCTTTCTCTGCATGGCGGTCAGTGACCAGTGGAGTGCCCCAGGGATCTGTTCTGGGACCCTTGCTGTTTGTCATTTTCATAAATGACCTGGATGAGGAAGTGGAGGGATGGGTTGGTAAGTTTGCTGACGACACCAAGGTAGGTGGTGTTGTGGATAGTTTGGAGGGATGTCAGAAGTTGCAGCGAGACATAGATAGAATGCAAGACTGGGCGGAGAAGTGGCAGATGGACTTCAACCCGGATAAGTGTGTGGTGATCCATTTTGGCAGATCCAATGGGATGAAGCAGCAGTATAATATGAAGGGTACCATTCTTAGCAGTGTAGAGGATCAGAAGGACCTTGGGGTCCGGGTCCATAGGACTCTTAAATCGGCCTCGCAGGTGGAGGATGCGGTCAAGAAGGCGTACGGCGTACTGGCCTTCATTAATCGAGGGATTGAGTTTAGGAGTCGGGAGATAATGCTGCAGCTTTATAGGACCCTGGTTAGACCCCACTTGGAGTACTGCGCGCAGTTCTGGTCACCTCATTACAGGAAAGATGTTGAAGCCATTGAAAGGGTGCAGAGGAGATTTACAAGGATGTTGCCTGGATTGGGGGGCATGCCTTATGAGGATAGGTTGAGGGAGCTTGGTCTCTTCTCCCTGGAGAGACGAAGGATGAGAGGTGACCTGATAGAGGTTTACAAGATGTTGAGAGGTCTGGATAGGGTAGACTCTCAGAGGCTATTTCCAAGGGCTGAAATGGTTGCTACGAGAGGACACAGGTTTAAGGTGCTGGGGGGTAGGTACAGAGGAGATGTCAGGGGTAAGTTTTTCACTCAGAGGGTGGTGGGTGAGTGGAATCGGCTGACGTCGGTGGTGGTGGAGGCAAACTCGTTGGGGTCTTTTAAGAGACTTCTGGATGAGTACATGGGATTTAATGGGATTGAGGGCTATAGATAGGCCTAGAGGTGGGGATGTGATCGGCGCAACCTGTGGGCCGAAGGGCCTGTTTGTGCTGTGGCTTTCTATGTTCTATGTTCTATGTTAAGCTGAGTTGTGACACAGCTTAGCCCTGATTGAATTGAGTGAAGTCAAGAGGCCCAGCTGTTCCCAGGATCCTTCCCAACTCATCTACAAAGTGGCTAACAGGATCCAGCTGCGCAGCGCTGGAACCACTGATCACCACCTGCTGGTTTCCCTTATAAAGATGGTCAGAGCGATTCACTTGCTAACCCCTCTGGAAAGATTGTGAATTCACGCCCCACCCAAGTCAGTCTGAGGGAGTGCTGTACGATTGAAGGTGCCGTCATTCGGATGAGATGTTAATCCAAGGTGCTGCCTGCTCACTCAGGTGGGTGCAAAAAATGGGCGGCACGGTGGCACAGTGGTCAGCACTGCTGCCTCACAGCGTTACGGATCCGAGTTCGATTCCCGGCTTGGGTCACTGGCTGTGCGGAGTCTGCACATTCTCCCCATGTCTGCGTGGGTTTCCTCTGGGTGCTCCAGTTTCCTCCCACAGTCTGAAAGACGTGCTGGTTAGGTGGATTGGCCGTGCTAAATTCTCCCTCAGTGTACCCGAACAGGCGCCGGAGTGTGGCAACTAGGGGATTTTCACAGTAACTTCATTACAGTGTTAATATAAACCTACTTGTGACACAAATAAATAAAATTTTAAAAAAATTCTGCATTGAAGGTGCCAAGCTCATAGTTTCGACAGCTGTATGGCAGGAATTGCAATGGCTTTTCATTTCACTCGTGTTCATAGAATCCCTACAGTGCAGAGGAGGCCATTCAGCCCATCGAGTCTGCACCAACCACAATCAACCCTATTCCCGTAACCCCACATATTTATCCTGCAAATTCCCCTGACACTAGTGTCTATTTAGCACGGCCAATCAACCTAACCCACACATCTTTGTGACTGTGAGAGGAAATCGGAGCACCCGGAGGAAACCCACGCAGACACGGGGAGAATGTGCAAACTCCACATAGACAGTCACCCAGAACTTATTGTGAAGAGAGAAAGTGAAGAAAATTAATTTCTAGATAATTGGATTTGACATTCTAATCATAGCAACATCATTTGTGGTATCATTCTAAATCTCTGCTCTCATTTCATATTTTTTATTTTCCAACTGTATAATTTGTTCTTTCTGAGATTATTGCAACATTCATATTCTATAATCATTCTGTGTGTAGGATAGCTTCCTTAAAATCCAAAAAAAAAGTAAATTTTACATTTGACAGTAACTAAGAACATGGTTTCCGATATTTACACAAAGTCAGCTAACTGACGAATTCATCCACGGGGTATATTGTAACTAACCATTTCCCGTTTGCATTGCAAATCAACCTGGCTGCAGCCACATAAAATAAACCTTTCTAATTAGGAAAGGAGTGTTTGGATTTAAATCTATAAATTATATCCTGTTGGAATCATAGCGTTAGCTTCAATAAGGAACAGAGCTGGGACTGAGTTCCTTGCTAGTGCCGTCTTTACAGGTACAGACAATGTGAGTGAAGAGAGGGTTAATCACAGGTACCTGTAGAGATTTGATTACCTGTTAAGACTCACATTCCATCTATTATCTTGTAATTGAGTTTGTGTCTATATATACCCTGTTTGTGAACCCAACTCCCACTCACCTGATGAAGGAGCAGCGCTCCGAAAGCACGTGCTATCAAAAAGACCTGTTGGACTTTAACCTGGTGTTGTGAGACTTCTAAGTGTGCCTACCCCAGTCATATGTTGGCATCTCCACATTATAGTAACAAAGTCTAAATCAGGGTTGCTGTGCATGTATGTGAATGCATGGAGTACACGGAATAAGATTGTTTATTTCTTTATTATTCACAAGTAGGGTAACATTAACACTGCAATGAAGTTACTGTGAAAATCCCCTATCCGCCACACTCTGGCGCCTGTTCGGGTACACTGAGGGAGAATTTAGCACAGCCAATGCATCCAACCAGCACGTCTTTCTGACTGTGGGAGGAAACCAGAGCACCCGAAGGAAACCCACGCAGACATGGGGAGAATGTGCAAACTCCACACAGACAGAGACCCGAGCCGGGAATCGAACCCAGGTGCCTGGCGCTGTGAGGCAGCAGTGCTAACCACTGTGCCACCATGCAGTGGGAGCTACAGGTGCAGATTGTACTGTGGAATTTATGTTCTGTTAATAACAGAGACCTGGTTCAAGGAAGGCAGGATTGGGTGTTAAATATTCCTGGGTACAAGGTGTTCAGAGAAGACAGGAAAGGAAGAAAAGCAGGAGGAAGGTTGCGGTAGTGATTAAGGGGAGTGTTACAGTGCTGGAGAAAGAGGATGTCCCAGAGGGTTCAACGGCAGAATCAATTTGGCTGGAGCTAGGGGTGCAATGACATTGCTCAGTGCAGTCTATCGACCATCAACTAGTGAGAAAGACGTAGAGGAAAATATCTGCAGGGAAATGACAGAGAGATGGAAACATTACAATGTAATTATAATGGAGGGCTTTAGTCATCCAACTATAGACTGGGACAGTGGGAGTGCAAAGGGTGGAGAGGGGCAAATGTTCCTAGACTGTGTTCAGGAAAATTTCCTGCAGCAGTATGCATCTAGTCCAACCTGTGGCTTTTGCTACCAAATAAACCTGTTGGACTTTAACCTGGTGTTGTTAAACTTTTTACTGTGTTTATCCCAGTCCAACGCCGGCATCTCCACATCATGACGAACATTTAGGAGGCAGTGATCATTATGTTGTAAGGGGACATTTTCAAAGTTTGCAGGTGATACAAAACTTGGAAATATTGTAAACAGTGAAGAGGACAGTGCAGAACTTCAAAAGCAAATTGGTGAAATGGGCAGATGATACTCAATGCGGAAAAGTGTGAAGTGAAGCATTTTTGTTGAAAAAAATATGGAGAGGCGATACACCATAAGGAGTAAAATTCTAAACGGGGTGCAGAGGGAGCTGGGTGTGTCTGTGCACAGATCATTGAAAGTAGCAGGGCAGGTGGAGAGTGCAGTTAATAAAGCAGATAGTATCCTGGGCTTTATTAATAGGGGCACAGAGGACAAGAGCAAGGAGGATATACTGAACTTGTACAAGACACTAGTTAGACCTCAGCTGGAATATTGTGCACAGTTCTGGGTGCCACTCTGTAGGAAGGATGTGACCGTATTGGAGAGAGTGCACAAGAGGTTTACAAGACTGGTTCCAGGGACGAGAAACTTCAGTTATGAGAATAGATTGGAGAGATTGCGACTGTTCTCAGAGAGAAGGCGGCTGAGAGGAAGTTTGATAGAGATGTTCAAAATCATGAGGGGGCCGGACAGAGAAGATCAGGAAAAACTGCTCCCATTCATAAAAGGATCGAAAACAAGAGGGCTCAGATTTAAAATGATTTACAAAGGAAGCAAATGCGATGTGAGAAAATCTTTTTCACCCAGCGAGTGGCTAGGGTCTGGAATGTTCTGCGTGGGAGTGTGGTGGAGGTAGGTTCAATTGAGGCATTCCAGAAGGTATTAGTTGATTATTTGAATAGAGGCAATGTGAAGGGGTACGGGGAAAGGCAGGGGAATGGCACTCAGTCAAGGTGTGTGTTTGGAGAGATGGTGCATACACGATGGGTCAAATGGCCTCCTTCTGCACAGTAACAATTCTGTGATTCTTTGTCCAACTAATGCAGGGAGTGACATGTCAGCTGGAATTCTTCCCCAAAAGTTCTAAGTGTTGAATTCGCAGGAAAACTGGAGTAATTCACGCTATTCTTTTCAGTGGGACTTCAGAGAAGTATTGCCCACACTCTGTGCAATGCAGAGGCCACCAGCGTGAACATCATTAGATTTCAGGGGGTGGGGCGTATTCCCACCCGGGAGGCTGAGACTAGCGGAACTCTGCACATGCACAGTGACCCCAAAGTGTCAGCCTCCCGTTTGCTGGCCAGCTCGATCACTGGCCAGCCCGGGACCCCTGCAGTGCTGCCCCCCCTAACCCCCCCACGTCCCGATCGTGGCCCCCCTACCATTCCTGGGCCAGCCTTGACCCCTCCCCACCCTGGACTGCCCCAATCTCCCACCCCCCTCTCCCTGACAGTGCAGTGCAGACCCCCCAGGAGACAGACTTCCCCTGCTGTCCTCCCTCCCCACTCCCCGGCAGACCCCCCCCCCCCCCCCTGCCCCCCTCCCCCCAGCCTGCCCCAATCGCTGGCCTCCTTCCAGCCCCCATCGATCCCAATGCAGAGTGGCAGCGGGACCCTCCCACCCCTACTGTTTGCCCCCACGCCCCACCCCCACCAGGCTCCACCCCCATTAGGCCCTGCTCCCAAAATGCCCCGCCCCCTTGGCACTGCCCCATGCCCGATGGGCAGTGCCAAGTTGCCCCCGGGCATGGGCACTTTGCCCCTTGGGCAGTGCCGGGGGCACAGGCTGGCACTGCCAGGGTGCCAATGCCCAGGGGATACCACCCCCACCACCCGACCCCCTGGGGGGCCCCGATTGTCCCCCCTTTACTCCAGCGGGGTTGCCCCGATAGTTCTCCAAAGTGGTGACCTACTCAAAACCCCGCTGGAGTGAAACATTCTGGCAGGGTGGGAGAGGCTAGCGGGCCCAGAGAATTCTGTCCTGGGCCCACTAATTACATTTAAATTATATTAAAAACAGATTAAAGTCACTTACCCAGTCTTGCCACCGGTTTCTAGCGCAGATCTGACGGTGCCAGAAATCCGGCGCTGGGAGATGCGTTCGCAGTGGGAATGCTGGTGAGGCCACACCTGGAGTACTGTGTACAGTTTTGGTCTCCTTACTTGAGAAAGGATATACTGGCACTGGAGGGGGCGCAGAGGAGATTCACCAGGTTGATTCCGGAGTTGGGAGGATTGGCTTACGAGGAGAGACTGAGTAGACTGGGGCTATACTCATTGGAATGCAGAAGAATGAGGGGAGATCTTATAGAAACATATAAGATTATGAAGGGAATAGATAAGATAGAAGCAGGGAAGTTGTTTCCACTGGCGGGTGAAACTAGAACTAGGGGGCATAGCCTCAAAATAAGGGGAAGCAGATTTAGGTTGAGGAGGAACTTCTTCACACAAAGGGTTGTGAATCTGTGGAATTCCCTGCCCAGTGAAGCAGTTGAGGCTACCTCATTGAATGTTTTTAAGGCAAGGATAGATACATTTTTGACCAGTAAAGGAATTAAGGGTTATGGTGAGCGGGTGGGTAAGTGGAGCTGAGTCTACAAAAAGATCAGCCATGATCTTATTGAATGACAAAGTAGGCTCGAGGGGCCAGATGGCCTACTCCTGCTCCTAGTTCTTATGTTCTAAATTCCACGCATGCACGGTCATGAGATTCTCCCACCCCACTGCGCTAGAAAATGAGCGCGATGGGATGGGAGAATCGCTCCCCTCATGTTGCTGCTTATACTGATGTCATGGATGGAGGCAGTTCATTGAAAGAGGCCTGATTTTTCCTTGCATCACCTGTGCCCAAAAGGAAAGCTATTTGGATTTTAATTTCCCACATTATAAACAGTGGCGCATTTCCCAACCTCTCAGTTTTGGTCTGATCCACTTTCTGTTAATAACCCCACTGCAAACTTTAAGAAGTATTTAGATGTGTACTTGCGATGCCAAGGCTATGGGCCAAGTGCTGGAAAATGGGATTAGAATAGTTAGGTGGTTTGTCTTTGACCAGCACAGATGTGATGGGCTGAAGGGCCTTTGACTGTGACTCTATGATGCTGGATAATTCACTTTTCCGGTAGGGTTGACTTCCGTGATGAGACAGACATGCGGAGATGAATCAGTCTTGTAGATGATGGTACGGGGAGTTCAGAAATTCCAGCAGAAATAGTATAGCTGGGACCGGGCGTTCAAATCCAGACAAAGTCCTTGTTCTGTGCTACTGTTGAGTAGATGGAAGATGGACAGACAGCTTTTCCGTACAGTGAGATAGTGTAACTGGTCCTCCCAGCTAGGGGGCTCATGTTATATGACTCCAATCTCTCCACTTTGGTTCAATAAAAGCTGTATGTCCCATTGACTGGGTTCCTGACCTTGGTAATGTTCCAACCATTAACAATCCAAAAGGAAAGTTGCAGGGCGCTCTGTCCTAAACTAATCAACGCTGCTTGGCCAGGTCTAGCACTATGAAATAGAGACATAGAAATTAGGAGTAGGGGTAAGCCATTCGGCCCTTCGATCCTGCTCTGCCGTTCATTTTGATCATCAAATTCAATATCCTGATCCCCCTCTTCCCCCCATATCCCTTGATCCCTTTAGCCCCAAGAGCTATATCTAATTCCTTCTTGAAATCACACAACGCTTTGGCCTCAACTACTTTCTGTGGGAGTGGATTCCACACATTCACCACCCTCTGGGTGAAGAAATTTCTCCTCACCTTCGTCCTAAACAGTCTATCATAGAACCAGAATCATACAGCGCACAAGAGGCCCTCCGGCCCATCGAGTCTGCACCGACACATTCGGAAGACCTGAACTCCCACCTAATCCCATCCGCCAGCACTTGGCCCTGAATGTAATGATGTACCAAGTGCTCATCCAGGTACATTTTACCCCTTATCCTCAAACTATGACCTGGACTCCCCCCACCACCGGGAACATTCTTTCTGAATCTACCCTGTCTAATATATATATTTTGCATGATTCCCTTTGAATTTATCTCTGCAGTCCATGGGGGTTGTTTGTGTACCTTCAGAGGTAACAAAGTCCAAATTTTTAAAATACTTTTTATTATTCATTCATGGGACATGGGCATCGCTGGCTGGGCCAGCATTTATTGCCCATCCCTGGTTGCCCTTGGAGGGCAGTTGAGAGTTGCTGTGGGGCTGGACTCACATGTAGGCCAGACCAGGTGAGGACGGCAGATTTCCTTCCCTAAAGGACATTAGTGAACCAGATGGATTTTTCCAACAATCGACAATGGTTTCATGGTCATCAGTAGATTCTTGATTCCAGATCTTCTTTTATTGAATTCAAATTCCACCATCTGCCCTGCCGGGATTCGAACCCGGGTCCCGAGAACATTAGCTGAGTTTCCGGATTCATAGTCCAGCGATAATGCCACTAGGCCATCGCCTCCCTGCTGGATTAGCTGCTATTGTTTGAAGCTGGGCATGGCCTAATCCATTTTAAAAGGTCCAGTTTTTAAATTTTAGGAATTAGCCATGATGATATACATATTTCATTTATATTGGATATGTTATTAAAATCTAGTGTGTGGTCTTCGCCCCGTCACACTGGTGCTGTACAATGTTTGTGGGTAGATATAAGCCTGATGCTACACACTGAACTATGTAGAAAGGTTTGCTCAGCAGAAAGAGGGGAAATGAAACTTTGGCTTGATGTGACACTCAGACTTTGCCAGTATATGTCATGAGCTGAGTTATAAGAAAGCTATTCTGGGTCTGATATTGCCTCACCACCCAGTGTATCAAATGTTTCGCTCTGGGAATATTGACTAATGTGCATTTAGGTACCAAAATGCAAGACATGTCTGCATCATTTACTGTTAGTGGATCACATTAATCCCACAGGCAAAGCCATCATTGACACTCCACATTGGCTGCAGGGTAAAGAGAATGCACGAAAGAACTGTGGCTGTATTTGGGGAGCTGTGTTCCTGTCTGAATTTCTTTGCCTTTTCAGCTGTGGAAGATCAGGAGAAAAGGGAAATTACATTAATTAGTGCTCAGTGTGTCTCTTGCAGTTATTATTTCTCATATTGCCGGCGGGGAATGAGGAAGGACGTGTTTGAAGAAATCCCAGATGCAGCTTTAATACCCTCACCCTATTCGCTCTCACACATTGCCCCTCCCTCCCTCTCCCCTTCTCCACCCAATTCCTTCTCTCCCAATTCACTTCCCTCCCCCTCTCTCCTTTCTCTTATTCCACTCCTCCTCTCCCCAACCCTCTTCCACCTCCCTATCCCACCTCCCCTTCATCTATTCCATTCTCCCTCTTTCCCTGTCCCCCACCCCATCACCCCATATTCCCTCTCCCCATCCCTATTTCCTGTTTCGGCATACCCTCTTTCCCTATCCCCCTGTTTCCATTCCCCTCTCCCCATCACTCTTTCTCCATCCCCCCTCCCATCCCTCTCTCCCCATCCTCCCCCCCCCCCCCCCGCCCCCCCACCGCCCTGCCCCCACCACTCTCCCCCCCCCCCCCATCCTCCTGCCTACACTGGTGGCTCGGTGGCACAGTAGTGAGCACTGCTGCCACACAGCGCCAGGGACCCGGGTTCAATTCCCGGCTTGGGTCACTGTCTGTGTGGAGTCTGCACGTTCTCTCCGTGTCTGTGTGAGTTTCCTCCGGGTGTTCCGGTTTCCTCACACAGTCCTAAATACATACTGGTTGGGTTCATTGGCCATGCTACATTCTCCCTCAGTGCACCTGACCAGGCGCTAGAGTGTGGCGACGGGGGGATTTTCACAATAAGTCTACTTGTGACACTAATAAATAAGTAAATATACCTTTCCATCAGGCCAGGCTGGGTGAAAATCAGGCCCTTTAATTCACTCCTGTTCATATTGGGACTAGTTTGATGATGTTTTGCTTGTAGTGGGGAGCCACACTCATCTTGAGAGTGGATCACAACATTATGAGCATTTAATTCATGACTTTCAGTCTGTTATTGAATGGAAAATGGCCAATGGACGAAGCTTCTCTCTGAGAACATGCATTCTTAAAACTTCTCCTACTGGCCTGGATTCTTGATTCCAGGATTCCCAACTCCACTCCCAGGGAATCTGATTTTCCCTGTCTTTAAAGGCTGCGGATTGATTAGTTTTGTGAGCCTGCACCTTGCATTCCCAACCTGACTACCTCCATTGCGGGGATAGTTATGAACTGGTCCTCCACAGTTTCCGCTGCAGTTGGGCCAAGGTTTCAATGAGTCTTGGTTCATAGCACCTCGGGGATGTTGTTAATCATAATCTGTGTGAGGAGACCTTTTAAAACGTAAGTTCATAGGATCATCCTCATGCCCCCCGCCATTCCAAGAATACATAATGAGACTTGGCTGAGAGCCCAGAGATCCATTTCCTGGCTCGGCTCCTGAACCCCAAAAGATAACATTTCTTGACTGACAGTTTTGTCTCTCTGATCAATGCTGTCAATTTCACATTGTTTATTTAAACAAGATAAGGAGGTTCCGAGTGTTTGCAGTTTCAGCTAGTGAAACTTTAAAGGGTCTGGATGATTGATACATTAGATGGGCTCTCTTTATGAAAGTGGAAAGTCATCAATGGCTTTATTAAAATCACATCCTACTGCCACAATAGGGCTCATTTGTTCCACACAGTGGGTGAATGGGCATGGAAATGCCAGAGCTTGGCATGAGGGGCTGTGGGGGTGGGTGGGGGGGGGGGCATGAGGTGGCGTGGATGAAGCACGGGGAGTGTTTAGGGGCTAAGGGAGTCTGAAGGGTGAGGACTGTAGGACCGTTCTGTTTTTGTCCCATTCATAGAATCATAGAGTAGAATCCCTACAGTGCAGAAAGAGGCCATTCGGCCCATCGAGTCTGCACTGACCACAATCCCACCCAGGCCCTATTTCCGTAACCCCACATATTTACCCTGCTAATCCCCTTTGATTTTGATTTCATTTATTATTGTCACATTAGCATACAGTGAAAAGTATTGTCTCTAGCGCGCTATACAGACAAAATATACTGTTCATAGAGAAGGAAAGGAGAGAGTGCAGAATGTAGTGTTACAGTCATAGCTCGGGTGTAGAGAAAGATCAACTGAATGCAAGGTAGGTCCATTCAAAAGTCTGACAGCAGCAGGGAAGAAGCTGTTCTTGAGTCGGTTGGCACGTGACCTCAGACTTTTGTATCTTTTTCCCGACGGAAGAAGGTGGAAGAGAGAATGTCCGGGGTGCGTGGGGTCCTTAATTATGCTGGCTGCTTTGCCGAGGCAGCGGGAAGTGTAGACAGAGTCGATGGATGGGAGGCTGGTTTGCGTGGTGGATTGGGCTACATTCACGACCCTTTGTAGTTTCTTGCGGTCTTGGGCAGAGCAGGAGCCCCAGACCAAGCTGTGATACAACCAGAAAGAATGCTTTCTATGGTGCATCTGTAAAAGTTGGTGAGAGTCGTAGCTGACATGCCAAATTTCCTTAGTCTTCTGAGAACTAGGGTCAAATTAGCATGGCTAATCCACCTAACCCACACATCCCGCTGATTCTCACAGCGTGAGTAATGCCGAACGGCAAACCTGCACACGCGGTGTCCGCACATGCACAGTGTGTGCTTCATACATGGGAACAACATGGAAAGGGTGAGAGTTTAACATTCTAAATCACGGATGAAGGACGTTTTGGGGCCACGAACTGTGATGACGTGTCCAAGTACACTTACGTGGGTGAGTGAATCTGTGTGAGAGAGGGGTTGTGAATGACAAGAGTTCACTATTTACACACTGCTCTGTGTTGACTCCAGCCATTCTATGGCTTGATTTCTCCAAATCCCGTGGGAATAGTTAAGTGTTAGAGACGATAATTACAGTCAATGTTTGTGGAAAGCAGCAACTTGCACTTGTGAGATCACAATATCCCAGAGTACTCCACAGAACGGAAAATAAGCTGATATCAGGAAATGCAATAGGAATGATTATGAATAGCGACTGAAAACATGGTTGGTGCTGCAGTGTTGGAGGAAGTGTGAAGGGAAGGGAGAGAGACAGCAAGGATCTCGGTTTTAGGGGGAATTTCAGAGTGTGGGACTGAAAGGGTTGAAGGCTCACCCCCCCCCCCCCCCCCCCCCCCCATACAGTGAAGAGAAGGCTCGGGGATTACAAAGGAAGCTAGCATTAGATGTGTAAAGATGGCGTGTGCAGAAAGAGGACTGAATATTGTATGGACAGGTTGCATGTCTATGGGTAGATTTGTAGCAGACAATAAGAATTTTGAAATCAATAATTAGTGGGATAGGCAGCCAATTGAGTTGGTCAGTGTTGGGGAAATATTTCTTTGTGTGTGAAGTAGGACTAAGTTATAATTTCTAAAGGGCAACTTGCAAAACTTGTAGGAGGGGCAAAGGTGATGTTACGGAGGTGGAACTGGGTGATCTTGCTCTGGTGTCTAGAATGTGTGGCTAAATTTTACACAGTGAGCTCAGGCCCCACCCTCTGCCTTAGCAGTGAACTGAAATGGAGCCACAGGTTTGTCTGGTTTCACTAAGGGGAGGTGGTGGTAATGTCTAGTCATGCATAGGCCCAGGCTAATGCTCTGGGGGACACGGGTTCAAATCCCACCACAGCAGCTGGTGGAATTTAAATTCAATTAATAAAAACATCTGGATTTAAGAAATAATTATCAGTGATGGTGTTGTCAAATCTAGAGACCTCAGGGATCTCTTAGAATCCCTATAGTCCAGAAGGAGGCCATTTGGCCAATCAGGTCTGCACCAATTCTGCGACAGAGCATCTAACCCAGGCCCTCTCCCTGTAACTACCTAACCTGCACATCTTTGAACACTAAGAGGCAATTTAGCATGGCCAATCCCCTTCACCTACACATCTTTGGACACTAAGGGGCAATTTAGCATGGTTAATCCACCTAACCTGCACATCTTTGGACACTAAGGGGTAATTTAGCATGACCAATCTACCTAACCTGCACATCTTTGGACACTAAGGGGCAATTTAGCATGGCCAATCCACCTAACCTACACATCTTTGGACACTAAGGGACAATTTAGCATGGCCAATCCCTCTCACCTACATATCTTTGGACATGAAGGGGCAATTTAGCCTGGTTAATCCACCTAACTCACACATCTTTTGATACTAAGGGGCAATTTAGCTTGGCCAATTCCTCTAACCTACACATCTTTAGACACAAAGGGGCAATTTAGTCTGGCCAATCCACCTAACCTGCACGCCTTTGGACTGTACGAGCAAACTGGAGCACCCGGAGGAAACCCACGCAGACACGGGGAGAATGTGCAAACTCCACACAGGCAGTGACCCAAGCCGAGAATTGAACCCGGGTCACTGGCGCTGTGCCACTGTGCCGCCGTGCCACCACACAATGCTTTGCTTATATGTAAGCAGTTTTAAATTAAAGACACATCTTTTAAAATATTTTGGTCCCTGGGTGGACTCTGTACATAGCTCCTCTTGGGGTCTTGTTCCTTTAGTTTTCTGCCAACGTGGTAAAACTCAACTGTGATGATGGGGAGACTCAGTGAAAATTGATCGCTATGTTTTTTATTGCGTA
The DNA here is from genome assembly GCF_964213995.1 of Mustelus asterias. NCBI lineage: Eukaryota > Metazoa > Chordata > Chondrichthyes > Carcharhiniformes > Triakidae > Mustelus > Mustelus asterias. Next base: position 70,146,030 of record NC_135823.1, read on the forward strand.
CTAACGTCTTTCAGTTGATAATGTACTTTCCCTTTTGAGAGCAAGGGCAAACATACGATTCTGGTGCGTCTGTCTCGCTGTACCTGGCCCCAGGGGTAAAAGATACAGACAGTTTGAAGAAAATTGCTGAATTAAATGCTTTTAAAGCGGCTATTGAATTTTGAACATGAAAGCATAAAACGGGGATCAGTTTGGATGGTTGGTGGGGAGTTATTTATATTACTCTATAAGAATGATGGATGTGGGGAAGTTTACTTGTTGATAACTTTATTATACATGCAATCTATACTGGTTACAAGATATATTTGGCGCAGCTTTTGGGAGCCAACATAGAGGATCTGAACTCATTTGCGCAGTTTTTTCAATGGAACTTAAACATTGGATGCAAATCATTAAATTGTAGCTCAAAATTACAAAAGGGCAGGCGATAGCCTAGTGGTATTATCGCTCGAAGTCACAGGCACACAAGGTGAGACAGAAGGAGTCAAGCACACAGGATGAGGGAAGTGAGATAAAGTTATCTGACTCTACCTTCAGAAAGTTGACTGGAGATGAAAGAAAAGGAGACAAAGAAACAGACATATTTAGTTCAAAGAGATTGATAGAATTACAGCAAATAGATGCAAAATTAAAACAAATTTATCAAACGGCTTACTCAGAATTGGAAACTGTGTGTTCCCAAATGTTATTATGTGAAGGATCACATATTAATGAGAAAAATAGACTTACTAAAAGGATATTGGTATCTTTGTCAGAGAGGGCAAAGGAAATGTCAGTATTTATGATGCCAAATGGTCTTTATCAATTTAAGTTATGCTGTTTGGAATAAAGAGCAAAGGAGAGGCGATGGCCTTGTGGTATTTTCGCTAGACTATTAATCCAGAAACTCCGCTAACATTCTGGGGACCCGGGTTCGAATCCTGCCACGGCAGTTGGTGGAATTTGAATTCAATAAAAAATATCTGGAATTAAGAATCTACTGATGACCAAGAAACCATTGTCGATTGTCAGGAAAACCCATCTGGGTTACTAACGTCCCTTAGGGAAGGAAATCTGCCATCCTTACCTGGTCTGGCCTACATGTGACTCCAGAGCCACAGCAATGTGGTTGACTCTCAACTGCCCTCTGAAATGGCCCAGCAAGCCACTCAGTTCAAGGGCAACTAGGGATGGGCAATAAATGCTGGCCCAGCCAGCGACGCCCATGTCCCATGAATAAATAAATAAAAATTCAGATCAGGAGTTTGCTTTGTTGCTCTGTGTGATGAGTTTTGATTCACATCTCAATAAATTGGTTCTGGTTTGCAGATCAGTTGAATGTGGATGAAGAGAAAAGTGTATGTAAATGGTAAAAAGAATTGGAAGTGAGTTTGGGTGCCTTACTTCCCTCCTTCCCTCCTCTTTCTTCCTTTCTCAAGGAGCATAGAGCAGTGACCAGCGGCCCATCAGCGCTCTGAGTGCACCCCCCAAGTTGTTTTCTTCACTGTTGCTCATGCGCAGTTACCATGTTCCATGTAGCTTTTTTCCTGCCGGTATGACTGAATCGCAGGTAATGCAAGGGCGAGTGAAGTGAGGTGCGTGCTGATTGCTCACAACATTGGCTGAGAGAACCGTGCGCTCCCTCTGCGTCCAATCAAGCTTAAATATTTCTTTTGTTTTTACCACTAGAAGTTGACGACAGTTTCATTGAATCATAGAATCCCTACAGTGCAGAAGGAGACCATTTGGCCCATCGAGTCTGCACCGATTTTCCGACAAAGCATCTTACACAGGCTCTATCCCCAGAACCCCACATATTTACCCCACTAATCTTTTTAGTCCAGACATCTTTGGACACTAAGGGACAATGTAGCATGGCAAATCCACCTGACCTGCACATCTTAGGAGTGTGGGAGGAAACCGGAGCACCCGGAGGAAACCCACGCAGACACGGGGAGAATGTGCAAACTTCACACAGACAGTGACCTAAGGCCGGAATTGAACCCGGGTCCCTGGTGCTGTGAGGCAGCAGTGCTAACCACTGTGCCATCTTGCCGCCCTATTTCTATTAATATATAAACGATATATAATGTTCTATTAATATATAAACGATTAAGCATTTTCTATATCTCATTACATTATGGTTAGCACTGCTGTCCCAGCATCCAGGGAGCAGGGTTCGATTCCCGGCTTGGGTCACTGTCTGTGTGGAGTTTGCACATTCTCCCCATGTCTGCGTGGGTTTCCTCCGGGCGCTCTGGTTTCCTCCCACACTCCAAAGATGCGCGGGTTAGGTGGATTAGTCATGCTAAATTGCCCCTTGGTGTCAGGGGTACAAGCTTGGGTAAATGCATGGGGTTATGGGGAAAGGGTCTGAGTGGGATTGTGGTCAGGGCAGACTCGATGGGCCGAATGTCCTCCTTCTGCACTGCCTGATTCTATGATTCTATGATTATGAAATATTCGGGGTGTATTAAATGTATTTAGTCTTATTCATGGCGTCACGGTTAGTGAACAAGCCTGATTTCAATCTTGCGACACATTGAGATGAAGGAGGTTCACTCACCAGCCTAGGTTACCCCTCACTGCACTAGTTTGTGTACTCGATATGATTCAGTGCATTTTTATCAGGGTGCTGCTATAAAGACCCCTCACGGCTGCTGTTAGCAATTACAGCGCTCGATATTCCTTCTGTTCTTCTTTGGCACTGTTTAGTTGTTGCCTTTGATTGCCTGTTGACTGTATGGCTCTCACATTGTCTCCCTGTGGCTTGTGGCTGATGCGAATTGAAGCTTGCCCCCCCACAGTTCCAAAGACTCATCCCGCTGGATAAAGCACTCTCTGCTGGTTTTGGAGGAGGGGGGGGGGAAGTTCTGAGGAAGCATCAGAGTGGGGGTGGGGTACTCACACGCAGGGCAGTGATGCTGCCTACTGCAAACTAGGTCAGGATGCACCCAATCGCTGGATTTCTCCGAGTGCATCCGTCGATCAGCCAGGAAGGAAATGTACGGTTCTGAACCTCCTCTTTAATAAAACTCAGCAGCAGAAACACACCTGCACCTGCAGACAAGGTGACTAATCGTAAAGTTTAAAGCTGCAGGAATTTATTGAAGAAAGCACAATGGGGAATATCTGACGTTTTATTTTCACCTCCGCTCCAAAGCTTAAGCAGATAACGGATGCTTTGCTTGTCACGGAAACATAGAAAGTAGAAACTAGGACCAGGAGTAGGCCATTGGGCCCTTCACACCTGCTCTATCATTCATTCTGAGCATGTCTGATCCTCCATCTCAACACGCTTGGACAGGTAACTGGCTGATGGATAGAAGACAGAGAGTCGGAATAAATGGTTTTTTTTCTGGATGGCAGGAAGTAATTAGGGAGGTGCCACAGGGTTCGGTCCCTGGGCCCCAGCTATTTACAATCTATATTAATGACTTAGATACAGGGATAGAAGGCTCTGTAGCCAAATTTGCAGATGACCCAAAAATAGGTGGGACAGTAAGTTGCAATAAGGAAATAAGAACCTTACAAATGGATATAGATCAGTTAGGAGAGTGGGCCAAAATGTGGCAGATGGAGTTTAACGTGGATAAGTGTGAGGTCATGCATTTTGGTCAGAAAAATGGGAAGGCGACTTATTATCTAAATGGGGAGAGACTTCGCGGTGCTCCGATGCAGAGGGATCTGGGTGTCCTCCTTCATAAGTCACAGAAAACTAGCATCAGGTACAGCAGATAATAACGAAAGCAAATGGAATGTTGGCATTTATAGTTAAAGGAATAGAATATAAAGGGAAGGAAGTATTGCTGCAACTATACATGGCATTGGTGAGGCCGCACCTGGAGTATTGTGCACAGTTTTGGTCCCCGTATTTGAGGAAAGATGCAGTGACATTGGAGGCAGTTCAGAGGAGGTTCACTAGATTGATTCCAGAGATGAGGGGTTTGTCGTATGAAGAGAGATTGAACAGTTTAGGCCGATACTCTCTGGAATTTAGAAGAATGAGGGGAGATCAAATTGAGGTTTACAAGATGATAAAAGGTCTGGATAAAGTAGACGTGGAGCGGATGCTTCCTCTTGTGGGGCATTCTAGTACGAGAGGTCATAGTCTTAGGATAAGGGGTAGCAAATTTAAAACAGAGTTGAGGAGAAACTACTTCTCCCAAAGGGTTGTGAATCTGTGGAATTCGCTCCCCCAAAGTGCGGTGGATGCTGGGACAGTGAGTAAATTTAAGGAGGAGTTAGACAGATTTTTAATTGGTAATGAGTTGAAGGGTAATGGGGAGAAGGCAGGAAAATGGGGATGAGGAGCATATCAGCCATGATCGAATGGCGGAGCGTACTCGATGGGCCGAATGGCCTAACTCTGCTCCTGTATCTTATGAACTTATGAACCATACTCCTGCACTCTCCTCATACCCTTTGACACCTTTACAATCTAGAAATTATCTATTTCCTTATTAAATACACTTAGAGACTTGGCCTCCACAGCTTTCTGAGGTAGAGAATTCCACAGCTTCACCTTCCTCTGAGTGAAGAGTTTTCTCCTCATCTCAGTTCTAAAGGGCAGCACGGTGGCGCAGTGATTAACACTGCTGCCTCTCAGTGCCAGGGACCTGGGTTCGATTCCCGGCTTGGGTCACTGTCTGTGCGGAGTTTGCACGTTCTCCCCGTGTCTGCGTGGGTTTCCTCCGGGCGCTCCGGTTTCCTCCCACACTCCAAAGATGTTCTTCACCCAGAAGGTGGTGAATGTGTGGAATTCACTATCACAGAAAGTAGTTGAGGCCAAAACATTGTCTGATTTCAAGAAGAAATTAGATATAGCTCTTGGGGCTAAAGGGATCGAGGGATATGGGGGGAAGGGGGGGATCAGGATATTGAATTTGATGATCAGCCATGAACAAAATGAATGGCGGAGCAGGCACGAAGGGCCGAATGGCCTCCTCCTGCATCTGGTTTCTATGTTTCTATGTTAAGAGGTTTTTTGTTCCCAGTGCCAGAGCTTATTAAATAACACAAAGCAAACTCAACACGCTATTTCTATTTATCTTATTTATTCAACTGAAGCATGTGTCGTAATGGCAGAGTGCATTGCATGTTTGTATGGTATGGGTGTATACTGTCGATGCACAAATGCATGAATGTAGGCATTAACTATTCACTGTTTTTAAACTAATGACTGTATGATTAGAGGTTGTACTGGAGGAGAAGACAAGGACAAATTTCCACTTTAGCGTGGGCAATAAAGTTCTATTCTTTTCTTTACTATTCTATTCTAGTAATTTCTGAGTTTTTCTTGCTTGCTCATTTTTAAATGTTATTGTGATAACCTCAGTAAAAATGCCTCTTGGTTGAGGCAAAGTCAATGTCAAAGGAGATGCTGTTTTAGTTGTTTCAAATGCATTGATTATAAATCCTTTGTAATTTCATTGGATTTCTTTAAATAGTCTTGTGGAACGTCGCATGAAAGGAGCTGGGGATTGATTCTGTGTCAGATAGAAAAGACAGATAATTGGCTCCGAATTTGAAAAGAAAATACCAAATACAAGGCTTCAAAGATTTCTGCTTTCGTTTTGTGGCTCCTGCAGGTTTGGCCAGAGGGAGATTTAAAAGCTTTACACCCAAATGTGAAGATTCATATTCAACCGAGGACAGTTTCGTAAACCTCTCCTGAATGTCTCGCGCCTATTTGAAGGTTAGGAAATAAAGTTTCCCAGCCATGGATTCAGTGCCAATTTCCTTTTAACACCAAGGTTAAAAGGTCTTTGAGCAGAACAGTGCACCTGGATGTCACCAGTGGCACCGGGTTGATGTTGGTTGCCGATGTATCAGTGAAGCAAAAAGGATTGTTGAAGAACTGATCAGAAAGTTCAGAGTCAACAACAGAGCCGACTGGGCGGACAAGTGGCAGATGGACTTCAACCCAGATAAATGTGTAGTGGTCCATTTTGGCAGGTCAAATGGGATGAAGGAGTATAATATCAAGGGAAAGACTCTTAGTACTGTAGAGGATCAGAAGGACCTTGGGGTCCGGGTCCATAGGACTCTAAAATCGGCCCCGCAGGTGGAGGAGGTGGTTAAGAAGGCGTATGGTGTGCTGGCCTTTATCAATCGAGGGATTGAGTTTAGGAGTCCGGGGATAATGATGCAGCTATATAAGACCCTCGTCAGACCCCACTTGGAGTACTGTGCTCAGTTCTGATCGCCTCACTATAGGAAGGATGTGGAAAAGATTGAAAGGGTGCAGAGGAGATTTACAAGGATGTTGCCTGGATTGAGTGGCATGCCTTATGAGGATAGGCTGAGGGTGCTCGGTCTTTTCTCCTTCGAGAGACGAAGGATGAGAGGAGACCTAATAGAGGTGTATAAGATGTTGAGAGGCATAGATCGGGTGGACTCTCAGAGGCTTTCTCCCAGGGTGGAAATGTCTGCTACGAGAGGACACAGGTTTAAGGTGCTGGGGGGTAGGTACAGGGGAGATGTTAGGGGTAAGTTTTTCACACAGAGGGTGGTGGGCGAGTGGAATCGGCTGCCGTCAGTGGTGGTGGAGGCGAACTCAATAGGGTCTTTTAAGAGACTCCTGGATGAGTACATGGAGCGTAATAGGATGGAGGGTTATAGGTAGGTCTAGAAGGTAGGGATGTGTTCGACACAACTTGTGGGCCGAAGGGCCTGTTTGTGCTGTAGTTTTTCTGTTTCTATGTGTCTAACAATTCCAACTCTGCATAGCTCAGCACATGCCTAGGAAATGGTGCGGCACGGTGGCACAGTGGTTAGCACTGCTGCCTCACAGTGCCAGGGACCCGGGCTCGATTCCCGGCTTGGGTCATTGTCTTTACGTTCTTCCCATGTCTGCGTGGGTTTCCTCCAGTTTCCTCCCACAGTCCAAAGATGTGCTTGTTGGGTGGATTGGCCATGCTAAATTGCCCATTAGTGTCAGGGGGATTAGCAGGGTAAGTGCATGGGATTATGGGGATAGGGTCTGGGTGGGATTGTGGTCAGTGCAGACTCGATGGGCCGAATGGCCTCCTTCTGCACTGTAGGGATTCTATGAAATGTCAGCAAAAAGCAACAGCCGGGCCGGTTACCAAGGACAGTTGTACACATGCACCTTCAGCGCTTCCTCTTCCTGAGACGTTGTTTACTTGAGAAAGGAAAGTGTCAATTTAATGACTATGCAACGTGAAAGAAATTAGATATTTTGCCCGTGATGTGTGTGCCTGGGCAAATGGTGCATTCTGGAAAAAAATAGATCGTCCTTTCCAGTTGAAGGTAACATTTGTGATCGCTCATTAGAATCGACATGAGCCAGTGGCATTCTGGGTCATGCACTGTGAATTCTGAGCAAATGATTGCGGCCAATGAATTATTCATTGTTTGATGTGTGGGAATTTGTACATATTAAAGATAAATGAACAAACTTGCTTGTGTAAATGTAAAGGCTATTATTAATTAACCATTGCCCAGATTCATGGAGTTAAGAGAAAGATTGATGTTGAGTTTAATGACGGTTTTTTAGATGTTATTCACTGTGGTCTGGTGTAGCTGGAGTGAGGATGTTTTTCCGAGCCTTGAACTCAAGGATCGGTGCTGCATCCGCTGTTATTTGTCATTTATATTAATGATTTGGATGAGAATTTAGGCTGCGTGGTTACATAAGTTTGCAGATGACACCAAGATTGGTGGCATAGTGGACAGTGAAGAAGGTTATCTTGGATTGCAACGGGATCTTGGTCAATTGGGCCAATGGCAGATGGAGTTTAATTTAGATAAATGTGAGGTGATGCATTTTGGTAGATTGAACCAGGGCAGGACTTACTCAGTTAATGGTAGGGCGTTGGGGAGAGTTACAGAACAAAGAGATCTCGGGTGGACAAAGTGGTGAAGAAGGCATTCAGCATGCTTGGTTTAATTGGTCAGAATATTGAATACAGAAGTTGTACAATACATTGGTAAGGCCACACTTGGAATACTGTGTACAGTTCTGGTCACCCTGCAAAGGGAAAAATATTATTAAACTAGAAAGAGTGCAGAAGAGATTTACTAGGATGCTACCGGGACCTGATGGTTTGAGTTATCAGGAGGGGTTGGTTAGACTGTGACTTTATTCTCTGGAGCGTGGGAGGCTGAGGGGTGATCTTATAGAGGTCTATAAAATAATGAGGGGCACAAATCAACTAGATAGTCAATATCTTTTCCCAAAAGTAGGGGAGTCTAAAACTAGAGGGCACAGGTTTAAGGTGAGAGGGGAGAGATACAAAAGGGGCAGAGGGGCAATTTTTTCACACAGAGGGTGGTGAGTGTCTGGAACGAGCTGCCAGAGGCAGTAGTAGAGGTGGGTACAATTTTGTCCTTTAAAAAGCGTTTAAACAGTTACATGAGTAAGATGGGTATAGAGGGATATGGGCCAAACGCGGAGAATTGGGATTAGCTGAGTTGTTAAAAAAAAGGGCGGCATGGACAAGTTGGGCCGAAGGGCCTGTTTCCATGCTGTAAACCTCTATAACTATGACTCTATAATTAATTTTTCCGATTAATTTTTATCCCTCTCAAGTTGTTACAAGACCTTGGAGTTATCGAATCTTTCACCAATGAGGTAGCCATAACTCAAATTCCAAACAGGGAAAACCAGCAAATTGGTAACCTCCCTGGGTTGAATACTGCATCTCGAGGTGCAGACAATGTGAGTGGAGAGAGGGTTAAGCACAGGTTAAAGAGATGTGTATTGTCTCCAGACAGGACAGTTAGTGAGATTTTGCAAGCCCAGGCAAGTTGTCCTGTCTGGAGACAATACACATCTCTTTAACAAAGAACAAAGAACAAAGAACAGTATAGCACAGGAAACAGGCCCTTCGGCCCTCCAAGCCTGTGCCGCTCCTTGGTCCAACTAGACCAATCGTTTGTATCCCTCCATTCCCAGGCTGCTCATGTGACTATCCAGGTAAGTCTTAAACGATGTCAGCGTGCCTGCCTCCACCACCCTACCTGGCAGCGCATTCCAGGCCCCCACCACCCTCTGTGTAAAAAATGTCCCTCTGATGTCTGAGTTATACTTCGCCCCTCTCAGCTTGAGCCCGTGACCCCTCGTGATCGTCACCTCCGACCTAGGAAAAAGCTTCCCACTGTTCACCCTATCTATACCCTTCATAATCTTGTATACCTCTATTAGATCTCCCCTCATTCTCCGTCTTTCCAAGGAGAACAACCCCAGTCTACCCAATCTCTCCTCATAGCTAAGACCCTCCATACCAGGCAACATCCTGGTAAACCTTCTCTGCACTCTCTCCAATGCCTCCACGTCCTTCTGGTAGTGCGGCGACCAGAACTGGACGCAGTACTCCAAATGTGGCCTAACCAGCGTTCTATACAGCTGCATCATCAGACTCCAGCTTTTATACTCTATACCCCGTCCTATAATGGCAAGCATACCATATGCCTTCTTCACCACCTTCTCCACCTGTGTTGCCACCTTCAAGGATTTGTGGACTTGCACACCTAGGTCCCTCTGTGTTTCTATACTCCTGATGACTCTGCCATTTATTGTATAACTCCTCCCTACATTATTTCTTCCAAAATGCATCACTTCGCATTTATCCGGATTAAACTCCATCTGCCACCTCTCCGCCCAATTTTCCAGCCTGTGCTTAACGCTCTCTCCACTCACATTGTCTGTACCTTTAAGACTTGATTACCTGTAAAGACTTGCATTCCAATCATTATTTTGTAAATTGAGTTTGTGTCTTTATATGCTCTGTTTGTGAACAGAACTCCCACTCACCTGATGAAGGAGCAGTGCTCCGAAAGCCAGTGGCTTTTGCTACCAAATAAACCTGTTGGACTTTAACCTGGTGTTGTGAGACTTCTTACAAAATATTTATGCCTTTCCAGTTTCAATGCAACCCGTTCTTCTTGTTGCACACAGACAGTGAACCAAGGCTGGAATCGAACCCGGGTCCCTGACACTGTGAGGCAGCAGTGCTAACCACAGTGCCACCGTGCCGTCCCTTAGCAACTCCCGTGTAGCACCTTAGCAACAGCCGAACAAAGGTGCTGAACTCTCCAATCTTCTTTTCAAAATTGTCAAGTATCGATGCTGCACATTTTCTGCTGTTTCCACATCCTTCTTAGTCCTTTATGTTATCTGTCACCTGTGGGAGTCTGCGGTGCCCACATTTCCCACTCAGTTTGCCTGCGGAATTGCAGTGGTTTCAGTTCCAAATATCCGAATTGGCTGCGAAAGGCTTTCGAATGTCCTGCAGACACTTAAAGTGTTCGATAAAACCTTTTTTGTCCTTTCTCTCCATACAGCAGAGTGACCTAAGCTGCGTGTAGTATTCCATTACTAACTGTGTCTTTGACAGTATTGCGTATAGGAACCTGACCATAAGACATAGGAGCAGAATTAGGCCACTCGGCCCATCGAGTCTGCTCCGCCACTCAATCATGGCTGATATTTTTCTCATCTCCATTCTCCTGCCTTTTCCCAATAACCGCTGACCCCCTTATTAATCAAGAACCTATCTATCTCTGTCTTAAAGACACTCAATGACTTGGCTCCCACAACCTTCTGCGGCAAAGAGTTCCACAAATTCACCACTCTCTGGCTGAAGAAATTCCTCCTCATCTCTGTTTTAAAGGATTGTCCCTTTAGCCTGAGGTTGTGCCCTCTGGTTCTAGTTTTTGCTGCTAGTGGAAACATCCTCTCCATGTCCACTCTATCCAGGCCTCACAGTATCCTGTAAGTTTCAGTAAGATCCCTCTTCATCCTTCTAAACTCAATAAACTCTGACAATAGAGTCATGGAGGTTTACGGCACGGAAACAGGCCCTTCGGCCCAACTTGTCCATGCTGCCCCTTTTTAATCCCTAAGCGAGTCCCAATTGCCCGCGTTTGGCCCATATCCCTCTGTACCCATCTTACCCATGTAACTGTCTAAACGCTTTTTAAAAGACAAAATTGTACCCGCCTCTACTACTACCTCTGGCAGCTTGTTCCAGACACTCACAACCTCTGTGTAAAAATATTGCCCCTTTGGACCCTTTTACATCTCTCTCTTCTCACCTTAAAGCTATGCCCTCTAGTTTTAGACTCCCCTACCTTTGGGAAAAGATGTGGGTGGCGCGGTGGCACAGTGGTTAGCACTGCTGCATCACAGCGCCAGGGACCCGGGTTTGATTCCCGACTTGGGTCACTGTCTGTGTGGAGTCTGCACGTTCTCCCCGTGTCTGCATGGGTTTCCTCCGGGTGCTCCGGTTTCCTCCCACAGTCCAAAAATGTGCGCGTTTGGTTGATTGGCCATGTTAAATCGCTCCTTAGTGTTAAGGGGATGTTGGGGGGATTAGCAGGGTAAATGTGTGGGGGTGGGGCCAGGGTGGGACTGTTGTCGATGCAGACTTGATGGGTCAAATGGCCCCCTTCTGCACTGTAGTATACTATTCTATGTTGACTCTCTAACTGATCTGTGCCCCTCATTATTTTATAGACCTCTATAAGATCACCCCTCAGCCTTCTACGCTCCAGAGAAAAAAGTCCCAGTCTATCCAGCCTCTCCTTATAACTCAATCCATCAAGTCCCAGTAGCATCCTAGTAAATCTCTTCTGCACTCTTTCTAGTTTAATCTGGTTTCACTGGGAGGAAATCTGGTATCTCAGTTATCTTCAGCCATAGTGAAGGTTATACATCAACAACAATTCCTGCCTTCATTCATACTTTTTTTTTCTCTGACCCTAATCCTAATCCTAACCCTAACCCTAATGCAGTCTCATGTACGGAATGTTTATGTGACGGGGCACACATTTGTGTGGGTTGCTCTTAAACAATCTTGTAGAGTTTATGTTTATTTATTCGTGTCACAGGTAGGCTTACATTAACACTGCAATGAAGTTACTGTGAAAATCCCCTATTCGCCACGCTCCGGCGCCTGTTCGGGTACACCGAGGGAGAATTTACACGGCCAATGCACCTAACCAGCACGTCTTTCAGAATGTGGGAGGAAACCGGAGCACCCAGAGGAAACCCACGCAGATAGTCAATATCTTTTCCCAAAGGTAGGGGAGTCTAAAACTAGAGGGCATAGGTTTAAGGTGAGAGGGGAGAGATACAAAAGAGTCCAGAGGAGCAATGTTTTCACACAGAGGGTGGTGAGTGTCTGGAACAAGCTGCCAGAGGTAGTAGTAGAGGCGGGTACAATGTTGTCTTTTAAAAAGCATTTAGACAGTTACATGGATAAAATGGATGTAGAGGGATATGGGCCAAATGCAGGCAATTGGGACTCGCTTAGGGCTTTAAAATAAAAGGGCAGCATGGACATGTTGGGCCGAAGAGCCTGTTTCCATGCTGTAAACCTCTACGACTCTAGACACGGGGAGAACATGCAGACTCCACACAGACAGTGACCCAAGCCGGGAATCAAACCCTGGTCCCTGGTGCTCTAAGGCAGCAGTGCTAACCACTGTGCCACCGTGCCCCCAATGGAATGTAGGAGACAAAACCAGACTCCATCAGCAGTGGCTTAGTAACTCGAGTAAGGTGCAAGTTCAAATCCCGCAATGGTCTTGCAGAACATCTGGGCAACCTGTAACCACCTCTTGTTAAACTCGCCCTTGGGTTGCTCCTTGGGAGAAACATTCAAACCTGTGTTAGAACAACATGCAGTCCCCTGAGAAAGCAGCGTTTGGGAAGAATGGTTACAATGGAAGATGCTGGAGATACTTCGCAGGTCTGGCAGCATTGGGTGCGCACAGAGAGAGGAACAGGGTTAACATTTCCAGAATGCGACCTTTCATAATAAACCTGAAATAGCGTGTGGGATTTTCCAGCCACACTCGCCCCAAAGCCGGAAAATCCCGCCCGAGATCAAAGGACCCTTGCATGGTCTGACCCCCCTGTCCAGTACGATTCCTGTGGAAGGTGGGACAGGGAAATCCCTCCCATTAATTCTGCTTCTCTCTCCACAGATGCTGCCAGGCTCGCTCAGTATTCCGACACTTTCAGTTTTGATGTCAGGTTTGCAGGTCTGCGCTGCGTTTAGCATTTTGAGTTGGGAAAAAGTAGTTTGGATTTTGGAGTTTGTTTTATTGAAACATAATGAGTATGTTGCCGGTTCGAGTCACCCAGCGAACGATGCAGCTCCGCGCTTCGACTGCAAGGTTATCGACCTGAAACTTTAACTTTGTTTCCCATTCCACGGACGCTTTGTGAGCTGCAGAGTATTTCTGGCATGTTCTTTACCTCATTCCGGATTGCAGCATCAGCAGGACTTTGTTTGTGTATTGATTTGTTGCTGGTTAGTTAAACCAGGTGATGATTATTGAAGCAAAAAGTGCCGATATGGTGGCTCGTTCTTGAACTGTTCCTTCGTTTGAAATCGGGGATGAAGGAAGAATGATTTCTGGGGTGGGATTTTCCGGCTGCGCTCGCCCCAAGACTGGAAAATCCCGCCCGAGGTCAACGGACCTTTGCACGGTCCTGTCCCGCCCGCCACGATTCCCGTGGTGGGCGGGATGGGAAAATTCCGCCCATGGCGTCAAAGCACGGTTAAATTGAAGGGAAGATGTCAGTGATCAAATGTGCGCTGATATTCTTCTTTTATTTATTTGTGGGATATGGGTGTCGCTGGCTGGCCAGCATTTATTGCCCATCCCTAGTTGTCCGAGAGCAGTTGAGAGTCAACCACATTGCTGGGGCTTCTGGAGTCACATGAAGACCAGACCAGGTAAAGACGGCAGATTTCCTTCCCTAAAGGACATTAGTGGGTTTTTCTGACAATCTTCAATGGTTTCATGGTCATCAGTAGATTCTTAATTCCAGATATTTTTTATTGAATTCAAATTCCACCATCTGCCGTGGCGGGATTCGAACCTGGGTCCCCAGAACATTAGCTGAGTTTCTGGATTAATAGCCTAGCAATAATACCACGGGGCCATCACCTCCCCACTCTTGCAGCAGTTACTGACAGAGTCCTTGGAGCGATGGTAGTGTAGCTCTCTGCACCATGTACTGTTATGTCTGTCTCACTTCTGTGCAAGGTAGAGTTGTTCAGCGTATCGCAGGCTACTGTAGAGTAAAGGGTTAACTCTAGTGATAGCTACAGAGCATGTGCATAAGGGGATATATCACAGCAACGTCACTTAGTGGGAGAAGATGCGTGAGATGGATGTCAGAGCGTGATTGTAGCTACGTCCTCTATAACGTTGTAAATAGTGATGTAAAGAAAGGGTTTATGAATGAAAGACCACTGCTTCCAGCATGATCTCTTCTCGAGTAAGAAACCAAGGAATCCTTCATAAAGCCACAATAACAGAGCTACAACAGTCCAGGACCAATAGCTGAACAGTATTGCAGAGACATCCCAGGCACATTGATACAGCCCTTATAAGACCATGATTGTCCTCTTCATGACATCATATCAAGCAGTGTGCCTGTCCCAGCACTCCTTCACTGCTCCCCAAAGAGAAAACGCTGGAAAATCTCAGCGGGTCTGGCATCATCTGTAAGGAGAGAAAAGAGCTGATGTTTCGAGTCCAGATGACCCTTTGTCAAAGCTAAAAGGCTGAGAAAGTGGGAGATATTTATACTGCAGGGTGAGGGAATGAAAGATGAGTCATAGCCACAGAAACCAGGGGAAAGGCTGCTAATAGCTGTCCACAGAGAGAATAGAGGGTGTGAATGGCCAAACGGCAGAGAAGCTGTAATCAGAGGGTGAACTGTGACAGATGAAGATGTGGGGGGAGGGGGGAGATGGGTGGGAGAGAGATAAAATGGAGCAAAAGGGAAGCAAAGGGGATTAAAAAGTGGGAAAGAGTGGAGGAAATAAAGAAAGACGATAAAGAAATGAAAGGGAGAGAACAGTTAAAAATTAAATAGAATGAAAACAAAGGGGTGGAGGTGGGGTCGATCCAATCATCTGAAGTTGTTGAATTTGATGTTGAGACTGGAAGGCTGTAAAGTGCCGAGCTGGAAGATGAGATGCTGATTGCTACCTTGATTGCTACCCCTTCCACAATCTCTCAATTCCTCCACTGCTAATGAACAGTGACAGCAGCGAGTATCATCTACAAGGTGCACTGCAACAACTCTCCTTCAACAGCATCTTCCAAACCCACGACCACTTCCATCTAGAAGGACAAGGGCAGCAGATACCTGGGAACACCACCACCTGCAAGTTCCCCTCCGAGTCACTCACCATCCTGACTTGGAAATACATCGCCGTTCCTTCGCAATCGCTGGGTCAAAATCCTGGAACTCCCTCCCTAACAGCACAGTGGATGTACCTACACCACATGGATTGTAGCGGTTCAAGAAGGCAGCTCACCACCACCTACACAAGGGCAATTAGGGATGGGCAATAAATGCTGGCCAGCCAGCGACGCCCACGTCCCGTAAAAATTACCGAGTGTGTCACATTTCCCCTGCAGCTACCCTAATCAGCCCCCCCACACCCCAACACCCACCCTCACACCATGACACATTTCTCCCGGTCCTTTTATTCCTCCACACCAGATTCCCTCCTGCCGTTCCCATGGTAAATGTGGACTGTATATTTCGCGGGGCCTGTGTCTGACCCTGACACAATCGGCCTTCTTTGTGGCTGAGACAAAGTGAAGCCAGGGTGGGGGTTGGGCTGTCACTGGGGGGGGGGGGGGGGGGGTGGGGGGGGGGGTGGGGGGAGTGGAAGCTGATGTAACCTGATGAAAATCACCTGGAAGTTCTCCTCCAATGGCGAAATATATCGCCGTTCCTTCACTGTCGCTGGGTCAAAATCCTGGAATTCCCTCCACCACATCTCCATCTGCCACAGTTTACCCTCTGATTACAGCTTCTCTGCCGTTTGGCCATTCACACCCTCTATTCTCTCTGTGGACTGCCATTAGCAGCCTTTCCCCTGGTTTCTGTGGCTATGACTCATCTTTCATCCCCTCCCCCTGCAGTATAAACATCTCCCACTTTCTCTGCCTTTTGGCTTTGACAAAGGATCATCTGGACTCGAAACGTCAGCTCTTTTCTCTCCTTACAGATGCTGCCAGACCTGCTGAGATTTTCCAGCATTTTCTCTTTTGGTTTCAGATTCCAGCATCTGCAGTAATTTGCTTTTTTCCTCCTCCACTGCTGAATGGGTGATTCTGAACAAGTCATTATCCATGGCAGTAGAGACTAAAGACTCTCTCACCCACACTCCAATGTTTGGCATGATTTTCTTCCCTGAGAGTTCAGGCAAGGTCATCATGCCAAGCGGGTGACTGAACAAAACACAATGAAAATTGCTTGATAATCGGGGCGGCACGGTGGCACAGTGGTTAGCACTGCTGCTTCACAGCGCCAGGGACCCGGGTTTGATTCCGGGCTTGGGTCACTGTCTGTGCGGAGTCTGCACATTACCCCCGTGTCTGTGTGGGTTTCCTCCCACAGTCTGAAAGACGTGCTGGTTAGGTGCATTGTCCATGCTAAATTCTCCCTCAGTGTACCCGAACAGACGCCGGAGTGTGGCGACTAGGGGATTTTCACAGTAACTTCATTGCACCGTTAATGTAAGCCTACTTGTGACTAACAAATAAACTTAAAAAAATTAAAAACTTTCAATCTCAAACCAGCAGCGAGCAACTTCAGTCCAGCCATTCCAAAGAAAAGAGACCATCATCTATCCATGTTTACATTCAAAACCACACCGCTAAAGGACTCCTCCAGCAAATGTAGCATCTCATAGAAATCATAGAATCATAGAAACCCTACAGTGCAGAAGGAGGCCATTCGGCCCATCGAGTCTGCACCGACCACAATCCCACCCAGGCCCTAACCCCACATATTTTACCCGCTAATCCCTCTAACCTACGCATCCCAGGACACTAAGGGGCAATTTTTAACCTGGCCAATCAACCTAACCCGCACATCTTTGGACTGTGGGAGGAAACCGGAGCATCCGGAGGAAACCCACGCAGACACGAGGAGAATGTGCAAACTCCACACAGACAGTGACCCGAGCCGGGAATCGAACCCGGGACCCTGGAGCTGTGAAGCAGTAGTGCTAACCACTGTGCTACCGTGCCACCCCATCTAGAAGAACGCCCACCATCAGTGACACCACATTCATTCTCGCTGCACTGCGAGTGCACGCTAAGGATAAGAAGGAAACACTGGCGCTGGAACCGGGGCATAGATTCAGTGGCAGCGGATTGTCATGACTTGAATGAAAAGGAATGTTTGGCAGGGTGTAACATGATGTCCCACCCAAGTTGAACCTGGGCCGGCACGGTGGCACAGTGGGTTAGCACTGCTGCCTCACAGCACCAGGGACCCGGGTTCAATTCCGGTCTTGGGTGACTGTCTGTGCGGTGTCTGCATGTTCTCCCCGTGTCTGCGTGGGTTTCCTCCCACACTCCAAAGATGTGCAGGTTAGGTGGATTGGCCATGCTAAATTGTCTGTGAGTGTCCAAAGATGTGTAGGATAGGGATATTAATGGTGTTAATATGCAGGGTTAGGGCAGGGAGATGGGCCTGGGTAAAATGCTCTGTTGGAGAGTCGGTACAGACTCAATGGGGATTCTATGAAAAACTTTGAACATTTCCAGCAGTTGACAAACTTGCCTCATCTGAGAAACAGTTTGCGAATATCGAATTAACTTTAATACTTCATCTTATACCCGCTTTCGCCTGTTGGGATAGTGTGTGGAAACTCGTCCTTAGCTCCAACACATTGTGAAATCAAAACACACGGCGCAATTATTCTCAGCGATAGAAATGCGCTTTCAACACACTGAATACTTATGGAACACGGCTAATTAAAATTCAGTCGAATAATGGAAGCAGTGAAAAGTAGTGGGCATGTATGTGCATAAATAAATGAGCTGCAAGTATAGAATAAGCCCCTAATTTGAGAGTCTGATGCTGTACAATTTGTCATGCAGGGTGCTGTGAATTATTAGGAAGCCTCCCCAATGTCAGGTCATGCAAATATTTATTGAAAGCATTAAATAATAAATTGAACAGACGGCACATTTGTAAATCTGTCATGTTTGGTTTGAGTTGAAAGCATCGATGTAATAGATTGTGGTTTCTTTCACTGTATCCTCCCTCGAGGGAGTTGCAATAAACCACTAACTATCAGTACAGGTCACAATCATCCTTTTGTATCCAGCTACAAAGGCTCAATGGAGGATTGCCTTGCATACAAATAAAATAATATTATGCAAATCCGGTAATGAGCCTTTTCTTCCCCGAGGAACCTGGAGATATTATTTCATTCTATTCCAGCGGATTGCTCTGCGCTCAAGTAGGTAAAAATGGCAAAATAGCTTTAATTGTTGGCCCAAGCACTGATCAGAGGAGACGATGCTTGCTGGGTGAAATATCTTGTCTTGGTGAACGACATTCAGAGTACGTCTTTCTCTGCTCTCCTTGAGAACTGATCCGAGTTTGTACACTTGGCTACACCATCTGTCAGTGCTGGGGAATGAAAACCACAGCACAACAGTGATCGGAATTTTAAACTTCCACTTTGTCCCGTTTCACCTTGGCCTCCACCCCTGCATTCGGGTAGTGTTGTTCAGAGCGCATCCGCCAAAAGTCTGCGCAGAGTTTAACATACAAATATAGAAACAGAGAAACTAGGAGCAGGAGGAGGCCATTTGGCCCTTCGAGCCTGCTCCGCCATTCATTTTCGTCATGGCTGATCATCGAATTCAATATCCTGATCCCGCCTTCCTCCCATATCCCTCGATCCCTTTTGCCCCAAGAGCTATATCTAATTTCTTCTTGAAATCAGACGTTTTGGCCTCAACTACATTCTGTGGCAGTGAATTCCACACATTCACCAACCTCTGGGTGAAGAAATTTCTCCTCACCTCAGTCCTAAAAGGTTCACCCCGTCTCCTCACATTATGACCCTAGTTCTGGACTCCCTCACCATTGGGAACATTCTTTCTGAATCTACCCTGTTTAACCCTGCTACAATTTTATAAGTTTCTATGAGATCCCCTCTCACTCTTTTAAACTCCAGTGAATATAATCCTAACCGATTTAGCCTCTCCTCACATGACAGACCTGCCATCACAGGAATCAGCTTGGTAAACTTTCTTTGTATTCCCTCAATAGCAACAACATCCTTCCTCAGATAAAGACATCAAAACTGCACACAATACTCCAGGTGTGGCCTCACCAACACCCAATAGAATTGCAGCAAAACATCCCTATCCCTATACTCAAATCCTCTCGCTATGAAAGCCAACATCCCACTTGCCTTTACTGCCTGCTGTACTTTCAGCGACTGATGCACGAGGACACCAAGGTCTCGCTGAGCATCCACCTCTCTCAGTTTACACCCATTCAAGTAGCAATCTGTCTTTCTATATATGCTACCAAACTGGATATCCTCCACAATGTGGTTTAAGAGCCACAATGTGCTGTCAGTTCACGTGGGATAGATGCGGAGTAAGTAACGCCTGTGCGGCAGCTTGATCCGAGTGGGGGATTTTATGCACTGGTTTCCCCGCTGTCTGTGTACCTCTCCCTGCTCCTTCCCCTCCCTGACATCTGAAGCCAAAAACTAGCCAATGTCGAAGTGAAAATAGGGGCTGACGGGAGGAGCATAATAAATGGTTTGACGTTTCTGACTTAACTTCACCAAGCTTTGACTGTCAGCTGACCCAGTTTCCCAGAGTGTGGCCACCACCAGGTCCAGTTGACTACTTGGAACCAGAGGCATATGGAAAATAGGGGCAGGAGTAGGCCATTCGGCCCCTCGAGCCTGCTCCGGCATTCAATAAGATCATGGCTGATCTTTTCGTGGAATCAGCTCCACTTACCGCTCACCATAACCTTTAATTCCTTTGCTGTTCAAAATAAGATCATGGCTGAACCTATATCTCAACACCATTTTCCTGCACTGTCCCTATATCCCTTAATGCCTTTAGTATCTAGAAATCTATCAATCTCTATTTTGAACTTGCTCAATGCCTCCACACCCCTCTGGGGTAGAGAATTCCAGGATTCACCACACTCTTAGTAAAGAAATTCCTCCTTCATCTTGGTCCCAAATGGCCTGGCTTTATTCTGAGACTGTGTCCCATTGTTCTAGACTCTTCTAACCAGGGGAAACATCCTACCCACATCTACCCTGAACAGCCCTGACAGAAATTTGTGTTTCAATGAGATCACTTTTCATTTTCTCAACTTTAGAGAGAACCGGCCCAGTCTTCTCAATCTCTCCTCATAGAATAATCCCAGGAATCAGTCTGGGAAACTTCCAGTACATTCCCTCTGTGGCAAATATATCCTTCCTTCGGTAAGGAGACCAAAACTGTACTCGTTACTCCAGGTATTCTGTAGACTCAAAGATCTATATAATTGCAGCAAGACATCTTCACTCTGACACTCACATTGGCCAATCAGCCTAACTTGCACATCTTTGGACTGTGGGAGGAAACCGGAGCACCCGAAGGAAACCCACGCAGCCATGGGGAGAACGTGCAAACTCCACACGGTGACCGGAGGCTGGATTTGAATCCGGGTTCCTGGAGCTGTGAGGCAGCAGTGCTAACTACTGTGCTACTGTGCCGCCCAGTACATGTGTACTGTCAAAATGGTCACACGTGTGACATCTAGGGACCATCTTGCACACCCATGGATGTATCTCTGGTATTGTTGGGGAAATTGGTGGATCAGATTACCGGGATCTGGTACATATCCAATCCCGGGCTGGATCTCTCTGGTGATATCTGTAATTACATAAGTAACATTTCTATAACTTCACTTGAGGGGGAGACTGTTACAACTCATATCATGTTCTGTCTTGGTGCACATATGTGAGATCCAGTACATGTGTACTGTCAAAATGGTCACATGTGCAACATCTAGGGGCCATCTTGCACACCCATTCGATTTGATTGTCTATTAATCCTTCCCTGTTAGTGCTATAAATGTGGTGTTTATTTTCCAGTCCATGATTTGGAATCCTGTTGTTAGTTTATGCCAAATAAATAACATTCTCAAAGAACAAAGAACAAAGAAAATTACAGCACAGGAACAGGCCCTTCGGCCCTCGAAGCCTGCACTGACCATACTATCTGACTGAACTAAAACCCCCTACCCTTCCGGGGACCATATCCCTCCATTCCCATCCTATTCATGTATTTGTCCAGACGTCCCTTAAAAGTCACTACCGTATCCGCTTCCACTACCTCCCCCGGCAGCGAGTTCCAGGCACCCACCACCCTCTGTGTAAAAAACTTGCCTCATACATCTCCTTTAAACCTTGCCCCTCGCACCTTAAACGCATGCCCCCTTACCTCGTGGAGGTAAGTTGTATCACGTTGTCAATCCTATTGTTTACAGACAAGAGGATTGTGTAAAACTGTTTTCTAACTTCCACTAATACAGAAACTACAATGCAGTACAAACATTCTGGATAGCATTCATTTCCCGGGGTAACTTATTGCTCAAGACATAAAGGCTTTGATTAATACCTTGTCATCCATAACCCACTTGACTGATCAGTAATGAGAGATAGTGAGGCAAATTTTCCTGTTCTGTGTACCATGGGAATCGTAGCGGGCGAGGGACGGACCATGGAAAGGTCCATTAACCTCGGGCAGAATTTTCCAATTTCAGGACCTAGAGGGCGGCACGGTGGCACAGTGGTTAGCACTGCTGCCTCACAGCACCAAGGACCTGGGTTCAATTCCGGCTTTGGGTCACTGTCTGTGTGGAGTCTGCACATTCTCTCCGTGTCTGCATGGGTTTCCTCCGGGTGCTTCAGTTTCCTTCCACAGTCCAAAGATGTGCGGGTTAGGTTGATTGGCCATGCAAAATTGCCCCTTACTGTCCCGGGATGTGTAGATTAGTGGGGTAAATGTGTGGGGTAGTGGGGGTAAGGCCTGGGTGGGATTGTTGTCAGTGCAGACCTGATGGTCCGAATGGTCTCCTTCTGCACTGCAGGGTTTCTATGATTCCATGAATCTTCCATGACTTTTGCTGCCACCACGGAGTAAATACAGATTCCGCTGCTAATGGCAACTCTGAATGGAACCCAGGTGTTTTTTAATTCATTCTTTTTAATGGAATGTGGGTGTCACTGGCTGGCCATCTCTAATTGCCCTTGGGAAGGTGGTGGTGAGCTGCCTTCTTGAATCGCTGCAGTCCATATGGTGTAGGTACACCTGCAGTGCTGTTAGGCAGGGAGTTCTGGATTATTGGCCCAATGACAGTGAAGGAACGGCGATATATTTCCAAGTCAGGACGGTGAATGACTTCACGGGGAACCTCCAGGTGGTGGTGTTCCCATGTATCTGCTGCCCTTGCCCTTCTAGATGGAAGTGGGCGTGAGTTTGGAAGGTGCTGCCTAAGGATCTTTGGTGAATTGCTGCAGTGCATCTTGTAGATGGTACGCACATGGCTGCCATTATTCATCAGTGGTGGAGGGAGCGGATGTTTGTGGATGTGGTGTCAATCAAGCGGGCTGCTTTGTCCTGGATGGTGTCGAGCTTCTTGAGTGTTGTTGGAGCTGCACCCATCCAGGCAAGTGGGGAGTATTCCATCACACTCCTGACTTGTGCCCTGTAGATGGTGGACAGGCTTTGGGGAGTCAGGAGGTGGGTTACTTGCCGCAGGATTCCTCGCCTCTGATCTGCTCTGGTAGTCACATATCTTTATGGTTAGTCCAGTTCAGTTTCTGGTCAATGGGAGCCCCCAGGATGTTGATGGTGGGAGATTCAATGATATTAATGCCATTGAATATCAAGGGTGATAGTTAGATAGTTAGATAGGAGATGGACATTGCCTGGCACTTGTGTGGCGTGAATGTTAAGCGTCGCTTGTCAGCCCAAGTCTGGATATTGTCCAGGTCTTGCTGCAGTTGGACCTGGACTGCTTCAGCATCCGAGGAATCGCGAATGGTGCTGAACATTGTGCAATCATCGGCGAACATCCCCACTTCTGACCTTATGATGGAGGGAAGGTCATTGATGAAGCAGCTGAAGATTGTTGGGCCTAGGACACCACCCTGAGAGACTCCTGCAGAGATGTCCTGGAGCTGAGATGACTGACCCTCCACAACCACAACCATCTTCCTATGTACCAGGTATGACTCCAACCAGTGGAGGATTATGGGGATAGTGTGGGTAAAAAGCATTGAAATGTCCCATCAGGCCTGATTGAATGGTGGAGCAGCCTTGATGGGCTGAATGGCCTCCTCCTATTCCTATGTTTTCCCCCATTTCCCATTGACCCCAGTTTCACTCGGGCTCCTTGATGCCACACTCGGTCAAATGCGGCCTTGATGTCAAGGGCTGTCACTCTCACCTCACCTCTGGTATTCAGCTCTTTTGTCCATATTTGAACTAAGGCTGTAATGAGGTCAGGAGCTGAGTGACCCTGGCGAAACCCAAACTGGGCGTCACTGGGCAGGTTATTGCAGAGTAAGTGTCACACTGTTGGTGACCCCTTGCATCCGGTCTGCCACTGGGAGGTTCCCTCCACTTAGTTGCTTAACTCCAGTCTCATCAGGGGGGATGTCCATTTGTTGGGAGGGTCATTGGTTGTTCCACAGACATGTTTCCAGTTACACGGCAAACGGAACTAGTTCAGTTTAGGAAACCTGGTCGACATGGATGGATTTGGCCGAAGGGCCTGTTTCTGTGCTGGATATCTTCGTGACTCTAAGTGGCCCCTTGATCTGTCGGGTTGGTTAGCTGCCGCTGTGATCGAGCAGGCACATTCGCTCTGACCATGCCTCCAGCCAGATTCCGTGACCCGCTCACAAATTTCTGCTCATTGTTTGGCCAAGTGTTTACAAGGTGGGTTTCAAAAAAGACATTTGAAAATAATTTAACATGACTTGTGGGTCACTCACAGGAAATCTAGTTTTTTTTAAACCAAGTTTATTCATTACTGTCACAAGTAGGCTTACATTAACACTGCAATGAAGTTACTGTGAAAATCCCCTAGCCGCCACACTCCGGCGCTTGTTCGGGTACATTGAGGAAGAATTTAGCATGGCCAATGCACCCTAACCAGCACATCTTTCGGACTGTGGGAGGAAACCGGAGCACCCGGAGGAAACCCACGCAGACGCGGGGAGAACGAGCAAACTCCACACAGACAGTGACCCAAGGCCGGAATTGAACCCTGGTCTTTGGCACTGTGAGGCAGCAGTGCTAACCGCTGTGCCCTGTAAAGTTCTGATAAGGATTTCTGCTAAGATGTTGTATCTTGTAAAGACTGGCGACCACCAATCCATCACACAACCCAGCCTCCCATCCATTGACTCTGTCTACACTTCCCGCTGCCTCGGCAAAGCAGCCAGTATAATTAAGGACTCCACCCACCCCGGACATTCTCTCTTCCACCTTCTTCCATCGGGAAAAAGATGCAAAAGTCTGAGGTCACGTACCAACCGACTCAAGGACAGCTTCTTCCCTGCTGCTGTCAGACTTTTGAATGGACTTACCTTGCATTAAGTTGATCTTTCTCTACACCCTAGCTATGACTGTAACACCATATTCGGCACTCTCTCGTTTCCTTCTCTATGAACGGTATGCTTTGTCTGTATAGCGCGCAAGAAACAATACTTTTCACTGTATACTAATACATGTGACAATAATAAATCAAATCAAATCAGAAAGACTAACAAACAAATGGTTTGTTAAGGTAAGTAACTACTTCCGGAGAGTGATGTAAAGACTGTTGGAC
Organism: Mustelus asterias; assembly: GCF_964213995.1. Taxonomy (NCBI): domain Eukaryota; kingdom Metazoa; phylum Chordata; class Chondrichthyes; order Carcharhiniformes; family Triakidae; genus Mustelus; species Mustelus asterias. Next base: position 70,170,691 of record NC_135823.1, read on the forward strand.
TCCGGACTCCAGACTCCTAACTGGCAAGGAAAACCCGCTCTCAACCCCAGGATTTGTGCGCTCCAGTCCAATTGGCTGAATGGGCCACATGACCGAGAACTCCGAGAACCTGTCCCTTAAAGGGACATGCCACAACACTAGCTTTTCTCAGAGAATCTTCACTGCTTTTTGAGTATATGTTCTTGACTATATTCCACGATTGGAAAATTCTTCTCGGAGCTCATTCTGTCTCCCTTCTGTGTAGGAAGCCCAGGAACAATTAAGATTTCACAGATAACAATTGTGATGACAAAGTTATAATATAAACAACCTGAATTCTCTGTTCCATTCCAGATATCAGTGCGGATTGTGTCAGTATGAGTGATCGCACACGACACGCAGAGGACACCCACACTGTGATCTAACTGTCACAGGCTGGGTTTTCCATTCTTTCTTCGATAAATATTTCCTTCTGAATATCGAAAGGCAAACAGTGTTTGCGAAACACTAGCTGGTAATTTATAACGGGTCATGTACCAATCTGAATCTTCTCTTAGTGAGAAGGTCATGTGGAGGTCACCAAATAGATTGTCACCATTGAGCTGTTATGTTAAAACTTGCTTTATACCAATGACACCCATTTACACAGAACTGTCAACAATTTAAAGGGGCAACTGTAAAGCTCCGACAAGGAGCAAATCTTCAAAGGATTTTTGATAAAGTCCCCCACAGGCAGTTAGATAACAAAATGAAAGCACCTGGGATAGGAGGCAATATACTGTCAGGGATTGAGGATTGGCTAATGGACAGGAAACAGAGAGTAGGAATAAATGGGCCATTCTCACATTGGCAGCCTGTGGCTAGTGGGGTACCACAAGGATCAGTACCTGGGCCCCAGCTGCTCACAATATTTAACAATGATTTGGATGTGGAGACCAGGTGTGATATTTCCAAGTTTGCAGATGATTAAAGCTCGGTGGGAATGAGTGTTGTGAGGAGGATGAAAAGCAACTACAGGAGGATTTGGACAGACTCAGTAGTGGACCGTGAAAACCTGGTAAAGTCGGGCGTGAGGCGAGTAGCACGATCCACGATCCTCCATGCCCGTTCCCCCTTTACCAATGGCCGGAAATGGCCGTGATCAGCACCGCACCCGGAATGGGTGTGACATCAATTTAAATTAATTTGCATGCATTTAAATTGAATTAATGAGCTGGATGCCCAAACCTACCGGCTCTTCCCCCTTTACCATCGCGTTCGCCCGTCCAGATTCGGCGCGAAACAGACCTGCTCGGCAAAGGTCAGTTTCGGGCACTCCAGCTTCTGAGGAGGTAAGTTCCGAGCTTCCCGCGGCTCTCTGACTCAGATCGTTGGTGGGGGGGAAGAAGAGGGGAGGTGGGTCAGATGGCTCTCTGGTGCGGGGTGGGGGGGAGGTGGGTCAGATGGCTCTCTGGTGCGGGGTGGGGGGGAGGTGGGTCAGATGGCTTTCTGGTGGGGGGGAGGGAGGCAGAGAGAGAGGCTGGGGAGTTCCGCTGCCACTCTGCGTGCGATTGGTTGGGGGAAAGGGGGCAGGGGGCCGCGATTGGTCTGGGTAGCGGGGGAAGTGGAGTGATAAAGGAGTCAGTTATGTTGTAGGGGTGGGGCAATGTCTATGGGAGCCTGGGAGAGGCATTATCCGGCTTGGGAAGGATGCCGCAGGGAAGCGCTTTTCTATTTTTTTGACTGCGGATGCGCAGTTGGAGGCGCCGATCGGAGCTGCAGGATTTCAGGCGCGTTAAGCCCCGCCCACAGGCTTGTGCAGCACGATTTGGAACCGCTGATATTTTTTCAGGCAGAGTGGGCCTGAGAACGGGTCTAAAAGTCGGATCTGAAACACTCCCAGTTTCAAGTCCACCCAGCACTTAGAATCAAAATGGTAAAATAGGGCCCAGAGAGTGCGCAAGAACACGGCAGATGCAATATGATGTGGAAAAGTGTGAGGTGATCCATTCTGATAGGAGGAACAAAAATGCAGAGTATTTCCTCAATGGTGAGAAATTAGACAGTGTCGGTGTACAGAGGGACCTGGGTGTCCTTGTCCATAAGTGACTAAAGGCGAACATGAGGTACAGCAAACTATTAGGAAGGCTAATGGAATGTCAGCCTTTATTGCAAGAGGATTTGAGAGGAGTAGTGAGATCTTGCTTCAATTGTATAGGAGCTTGGTTAGACCGCACCTGGGGCACTGTGGGCAGTTTTAGTCTCCTTACCTCAGAAAGGATATTATTGCCACAGAGGGAGAGTAATGGAGGTTCACCAGACTTGTTCGGGGAAGGTGGGACTGTCTTATAAAGAGAGATTGGGCAAATTGGGCCTGTATTCTACAGAGTTTTGAAGAATGAGAGGTGATCTCATTGAAACCTACAAAATACTTAAAGGAATAGACAGAGTGGACGTAGATAAGATGTTTCCCTTGGTTGGGGAGATTGGAACCAGGGGGCACAATTTCAAAATGAGGGAGATGCCTCACTCATCCTGAAACCGTAAATTCCTGCCCAAGGTCAGCGGGCCTTCCCGTTGCCCGTCCCTCGCCCGCTCCGATTCCCATGGCGGGTGGGGCGGTAAAATTCAGGCCAATGCCTCTTCTTGAATTGCAGCGCCCTTTGCCTCGCCAACTTACACAGAATGCAATAAACCTCCTGGTGACCTCTGCCCTGCAGTAGTTACCCCCCGGCTTTGCTGCATGGGCAGAAAAGTGGGGAGATCGATGGGTGTCACAGGGTGAAGGCATGATGGTCACCGCCATTGAAAGAATCTGTACGGTCACACATCAGTCGCACATCATGGAGATGAAAACCCTTCTTGTTCACATCATTCATATTTTGCTGTCTTGCTAGCTGTTTAACTGCAGTCTATTATGTCATTGACTAGGAGGAAACCCAACCATTCAGCACCATTACTCCACATTAAAGAATCCTAGACCAACAACATTGGCAATTCTTCAATGCAGACAGTACACCGGGAGGGATAATGAAATGAATCACTTTGATGGCATTTCAAGGTATTATTCAAACAGAAATATATCTGAAGCATACGCACTGATGCTTGTGTAACGATGTCAAATGATGTGAGGCATATATCAAAGAGCTGATCTTTATTTGAAACTGATGTATCAAAATATCTGATGCATGTCAGTCCAGATCAATGTCAAACAGCGACGCTAGTACAGGCTTGTGTAACCCAGGCAGCTGGAACATAGATCAGCCAATACGACCATATTACTTCAGCTCCACTACCCTCTGCCATGGTTGGAGGTTACAGTTCGCTCAGGAAGTCCAAGTTGCTGTGGCAACATGCACTTTTTATGTTGTGGTCTGGAGCCATGGACAATGATGTTGAAGAACCAATGTTCTTTCCATCACATTAAGAGTTTTAACAACACCAGGTTAAAGTCCAACAGGTTTATTTGGTAGCAAATACCATTAGCTTTCGGAGCGCTGCTCCTTCGTCTGATGTGGAGATGCTGGCGTTCATGACTTTCCATCACATGTCACACCAGGAACCTCTCCTGCTCTTACCATCTGCTGCTAGCGTGTGCTGGAGGATTTGCCAGTTGCTGCTCAACCAGTTTGGCCACATTATGAACGTACCTTCCTTGGCCGTCAAGTGCAAAGCTTCTGTCTCAGAGTCAGAGAAACTACCCACTGCTCCACAAGATCACCTTGCAACCCTTTGTAACCTCATACAATTCTGCGTTCATAGCCATCCCTGATTTTTATCACTCCATCATTGGCAGCCATGTCTTCAACTGCCTCCCAAGGTCTATCCACCTCCACCTCTCTCACCTCAAAGAGAACAAAGAACAAAGAACAGTACAGCACAGGAACAGGCCCTTCAGCCCTCCAACCAGTGCTGATCATGATGCCCTAACTAAACCAGAAACAAAACCTTCTGTCCTTACTCGGTCCGTATCCCTCTATTCCCTCCCTATTCATGTACCCATCCAGATGTCTCTTAAATGTTGCTAATGTGCCTGCTTCCACCACCTCCTCTGGCAGCGTGTTCCAGGCACCCACCACTCTCTGCGTGAAAAACTTCCCCCGCACATCTCCCTTAAACTTGCCCCCTCTCACCTGGAACCTGTGTCCCCTTGTAATTGACACTTCCACCCTGGGAAAAGCCTCTGATTATCCACTCTGTCTCTGCCTCTCATAATTTTATAGACCTCTATCAGGTCTCCCCTCAACCTTCGTCTTTCCAGTGAAAACAATCCTAGTTTATTCAACCTCTCCTCATAGTCAATACCCTTGAGAGCAGGCACTATCCTGGTGAATCGCCTTTGCACTCTCTCCAAAGCTTCCACATCCCTCTGATAGTGTGGTGACCAGAACTGCACGCAATACTTCGAATGCGGCCTGACCAAGGTTTTATATAGCTGCAACATAATTTCCCAACTCTTGTACTCAGTGCCCCGGCTGATGAAGGCAAGCATGCCATACACCTTCATAATCACCTCGGCCACCTGTGTTGCCACTTTTAGGGAACTGTGGGCTTGCACGCCCAGATCCCTCTGTATGTTAATGTTCCTAAGGGTTCTGCCATTTACAGTATAATTCACACCTAAATTTGATCCTCCAAAATGCATCACCTCACATTTGTCCAGATTAAACTCCATCTGCCATTTCTGTGCCCGAATCTCCAATCTATCGATATGCTGTTGGATCCTCTGACAATCCCTTCTTTAAGACGCTCCTTAAAACCCATCTCTTTGACCAAGCTTTGGCAGTTCCAATGTCTCTGACGAAGGGTCATCCAGACTTGAAACGTTGGCTCTATTCTGTCTCCACAGACGCTGTCAGACCCGCTGAGATTTTCCAGCATTTTCTGTTTCTGTTTCAGATTCCAGTGTCCGCAGTATTTTGCTTTTATCTAATGTCTCTAATGCATGCCTCAGTTTCAAATATTGTTGGGTAGCACTCTGATGGGGTGCCATGGGATCTTTTACTGCGTTAAACGTGAAATCATTGTTGCTTCCGCCGGTTGGGTAAAGGTTAAATTCACCCACTCCCTGTTAATACCCAACTCTTTAATGGCACAATGACACAATGCAGCTTTATAAACCATCAGATAAACAGACACTTTGCTGAGATTATAATTGCAACAATTCAAACAAAATATGCTTCTCTGCACATGACAGGGCATGTGGAACAGGCTCTTAACAAAATTATTTTCCATCATGTTGATAATTCCTTGAAAAAGATGAATAAATATTGTGTTAACATTGACACTAGATGCAACTGATACGCAATTCCTGTTTGTTTATGGATGTCTCACAGATTTAAAGGCGATTCTATTGGGATTTCAGTTAATGGAACAAATTAATTAGATTACTGGGACTGATGGAGCTTCCAAAAATAAATCAGAGACAGTGAGAAGTGGGATTTTTCATCTCGTGGGGACTTACTGAGTAACTGGAGGAACCTGGGGAATTTCTCCCTGATACCACTTCATTACGAGAGGTTGGAGTTGGTGGGATGTGCAGCTGCATTCACACAGGGCCTTGGTGCGGCCACAGCTAGAATATTGTGTGCACAGTAAGAAGACAATTCGTTGAGAGAATGCAGAGGAGGTTTACAAGAATGTTGCCAGAGCTGGAATAGTGCAGCTAGGAGGAGAGATTGGACAGGTTGGAGTTATTTTCCTTGGAAAAAAGAAGGCTGAGGGGTGATTTGATAGAGGCGGACAAAATTATGAGGGGAAGAGATAGAGTGGACCGGATAAAATTGCTTCCCTTGGTGGAGAATTCTAGAACCAGGGGACATAGACTCAAGGTAAGTGGCAGTAGGTGTAAAGGGGAACATGAGGAAGGACTTTTTTATGCAAAGGGTTATGGGTGTCTGGAATCCGTTGCCCAAGGGAATGAGGACAATGGAATTCAGAGAGAGAGACTGTGAGGTTCTTGAGCAAATTGACATAGGGAAGGACAAGGTTTTGGAGGTGCTGGCAGCTTTAAACGTGGATAAATCTCCAGGTCCAGATGAATTGTGCCCTAGGCTGCTGTGGGAGGCAAGGGGGAGGAGATTGCAGGGGCTCTGACCTAAATTTTCAATTCCTCTCTGGCCACTGGGGAGGTCAAAAATTGAGTTTGTGTCTCTGTATGCCCTGTTTGTGAGCATTTCCCCACTCCACCTGACGAAGGAGCAGCGCTCCGAAGCTAGTGGCATTTGCTACCAAATAAACCTGTTGGACTTTAACCTAGTGTTGTTAAACTTCTTACTGTGTTTACCCCAGTCCAACGCCGGCATCTCCACATCATGATGGGGGAGGTGCCAGACGACTGGAGAACAGTTGATGTGGTTCCGATATTGAAGAAGGGTTGTAGAGATAAACCAGGGAATTACAGCCCAGTGAGTCTGATGTCAGTGGTAGGGAAACCATTAGAGAAACTTCTGAAGGAGAGAATCTATCTCCATTTGGAGAGGCAAAGCTTGATCAGGGATAGTCAGCATGGCTTCGTCAGAGGGAGGTCATGCCTAACAAATTTGACTGAATTTTTTGAGGAAGTGACCTGGTGTGTAAAGGAGGGTAGTGCAGTTGATGTTTTTATTCATTCGTGGGACATGGGCATTGCCGGCTGGCCAGCATTTATTGCCCATCCCAAATTGTTGAGAGTCAACAACGTTGCTGTGGCTCTGGATAAATTTGCAGGGCTAAGGGGAAAGAGCAGGGGAAATGGGACTTATTAGATAGTTCTTTCAAAGAGCTAGCAGAGGTTGAATGGGCTAAAGGCCATCTCTGTATTGTATAAATAAGAACATAAGAACTAGGAGCAGGAGTAGGCCATCTGGCCCCTCGAGCTTGCTCCGCCATTCAATAAGATCATGGTTGATCTTTTTGTGGACTCAGCTCCACTTACCCGCCCGCTCACCATAACCCTTAATTCCTTTACTGTTCAAAAATGTATCTATCCTTGCCTTAAAAACACTCAACGAGGTAGCCTCAACTGCTTCACTGGGCAGGGATTTCCACAGATTCACAACCCTTTGTGTGAAGAAGTTCCTCCTCAACTCAGTCCTAAGTCTCTCCTCCTTATTTTGAGGCCATGCCGCCTAGTTCTAGATTCACCCGCCTGTGGAAACAACTTCCCTGCTTCTATCTTATCTATTCCCTTCATAATCTTCTATGTTTCTATAAGATCTCCCCTCATTCTTCTAAATTCCAATGCATGTAGCCACAGACTACTCAGTCTCTCCTCAGAAGCCAACCCTCTCAACTCTGGAATCAATCTAGTGAATCTCCTCTGCACCCCCTCCAGTGCCAGTATATCCTTTATCAAGTAAGGAGACCAAAACTGTACACAGTATGGTTCTGGCTTGACAAATGACTTTAAAATTGAGCATTCCATCAATGATATGACTTGGAAAATGAACCACTGTTTATGTAGATAAACAGTCCCTCCAACCTAGTGTCCAATAAAAATCAACTGAATCACGGACAATGAGAGGAACAAAACTGACCTTGATTTAACTCACTAGAATGTTAATGTGAGCCTCTTGTTTGTTAAAACTAGTAACAAAAGGAATATTTCTCTAATAAACATGCTTAGTTATGGTTTTGTGCTTTATTCCAGGGTTAACTGGTAAGTTAAATGTCCTGGAGTTCCATAAACATTTGAATTGTTGCCAGATTTTCAAACATTTTGAATTGATTTTGATTTGATTTATTATTGTCACATGTATTAACACACAGTGAAAAGTATTGTTTCTTGAGCGCTTTACAGACAAAGCATACCATTCATAGAGAAGGAAAGGAGAGGGTGCAGAAGGTAGTGTTACAGTCACAGCTAGGGTGTAGAGAAAGATCAACTTAATTCTAGGTAGGTCCATTCAAAAGTCTGATGGCCGCAGGGAAGAAGCTGTTCTTGAGTCATTTGGTACGTGTCCTCAGACTTTTGTGTCTTTCTCCCGAAGGAAGAAGGTGTGGGAAGAGAGAATGTCCGGGGTGCGTGGGGTCCTTAATTATGCTGGCTGCTTTGCTGAGGCAACAGGAAGTGTAGATAGAGTCAATGGACGGGAGGCTAGTTTGTGTGATGGACTGGGCTACGTTCACAACCCTTTGTGGTCTCTTGTGGCCTTGGGCAGAGCAGGAGCTTTACCAAGCTGTGATACAACCAGAAAGAATGCTTTTATGGTACATCTGTAACAGTTGGTGAAAGTTGCAGTGGACATGCCAAATTTCCTTAGTCTCCTGAGAAATGAAACATTTCGCTGACACAGGCTGCAACATGTATTTCTAAAGTGTAATTGGCACAGGCGCAAGCTGTGACAATCACTGATGGAGATAATGTCTGTGCTGTGATAAAGAGTATGGCTGCAGCAACAGCATTCATAAATGAACTGTGTTAATGAACATAACCAAGGCTCTTATCAATAAATATTCAATTATTTAAATGGATTTCAGGCAATTATATTTTGTAAATTACTATTTCTTGCCTCAGCCCCATTACTGAATCCTGCATCAGTTGTCCATGAGCGATGATTTTGTGTTGATGAGATGATCGCTCCTTGACCATTTGCTTTACATGGATTACAGCCTGAGGCGGAACTCCACATCTAGAGTCATCCTGATCAACACAGCAAGGATAATCTTCAGGAAGAAGTGAGAGAAGGAAAATAATCTGAAAATGGACAGGGACAACATCATTTGATGCGGTTTTATAATCCGGGGCAGAAACTCCAAGGTGTTTTAGAACATCACCCTGGACAATAAGTTAAATAAGATAAGACAGGAAGTTTTATGTTTGATTTTGGCATTAGGGTGAGCATAAGGTGTTTCACTCCAGGTATGATTCAAGTGACCCACTAGGGAGCTTTTATCAAATAATGTTTATTTAAGAATACAGTTAACATGTATAGAAAGAAAATTAGCAATAACTTTTACCAATTACAAAAAAACAATCATGATATAGTATAAACCTGAACAGCTGACTATACTGTTCCAAAGCAAACAACATCCAACAAACTTCTAGGCTTGGTACAAAAAAAAGCAAGTATGCTCTTTTTGGTAGGTTGTTGCATAAGGTTAAATCTCATGGGATCCAGGGTGAGGTATCTAAATGGATACAAAATTGGTTTCTTGACAGAAGCCAGAGGGTGGTTGTAGAGAGTTGTTTTTCAAACTGCAGGCCTGTGATCAGCGGTGTGCCTCAGGGATCAGTGCTGGGTCCACTGTTATTTGTCATTTATATTAATGATTTGGATGAGAATATAGGAGGCATGGTTAGTAAGTTTGCAGATGACACCAAGATTGGTGGCATAGTGGACAGTGAAGAAAGTTATCTCCAATCTTGGTGAGACCACATTTGGAATATTGTGTGCAGTTCCGGTCACCTCACTATAAGAAGGATGTGGAAGCGCTGGAAAGAGTGCAGAGGAGATTTACCAGGATGCTGCCTGGTTTGGAGGGTAGGTCTTATGAGGAAAGGTTGAGGGAGCTAGGGCTGTTCTCTCTGGAGCGGAGGAGGCTGAGGGGAGACTTAATAGAGGTTTATAAAATGATGATGGGGATAGATAGAGTGAATGTTCAAAGACTATTTCCTCGGGTGGATGGAGCTATTACAAGGGGGCATAACTATAGGGTTCGTGGTGGGAGATATAGGAAGGATATCAGAGGTAGGTTCTTTACGCAGAGAGTGGTTGAGGTGTGGAATGGACTGCCTGCAGTGATAGTGGAGTCAGACACTTTAGGAACATTTAAGCGGTTATTGGATAGGCACATGGAGCACACTAGGATGATAGGGAGTGGGATAGCTTGATCTTGGTTTCAGATAAAGCTCGGCACAACATCGTGGGCTGAAGGGCCTGTTCTGTGCTGTACTGTTCTATGTTCTAATTGCAGCGGGATCAATTGGGCCAGTGGGCTGACGAATGGCAGATGGAGTTTAATTTAGACAAATGCGAGGTGATGCATTTTGGTAGATTGAACCAGGGCAGGACTTACTCAGTTAATGGTAGGGCATTGGAGAGAGTTATAGAACAAAGAGATCTAGGGGTACATGTTCATAGCTCCTTGAAAGTGGAGTCAGAGGTGGACAGAATGGTGAAGAAGGCTTTCAGCATGCTTGGTTTCATTGGTCAGAACATTGAATACAGGCGTTGGGACGTCTTGTTGAAGTTGTACAAGACATTGGTAAGGCCACACTTGGAATACTGTGTACAATTCTGGTCACCCTATTATAGAAAGGATATTATTAAACTAGAAAGAGTGCAGAAAAGATTTACTAGGATGCTACCGGGACTTGATGGTTTGAGTTATATGGAGAGGCTGGATAGACTGGGACTTTTTTCTCTGGAGCGTAGGAGGCTGAGGGGTGACCTTATAAAAGAGGTCTATAAAATAATGAGGGGCATAGATAAGGTAAATCGTCAATATCTTTTCCCAAAGGGAGGGGAGTCTAAAACTAGAAGGCATAGGTTTAAGGTGAGAGGGGAGAGATACAAAAGTGTCCAGAGGGACAATTTTTTCACACAGAGGGTGGTGAGTGTCTGGAACAAGTTGCCAGAGGCAGTAGTAGAGGCGGGTACAATTTTATCTTTTAGAAAGCATTTAGATAGTTACATGGGTAAGATGGGTATAGAGGGATATGGGCCAAATGCAGGCAATTGGGACTAGTTTGGGGGTTAAAAAAAAAATGGTGGCATGGCCAAGTTGGGCCGAAGGGCCTGTTTCCATGCTGTAAACCTCTGTGACTCTATGCTCACGTGACACTGGATTTTGCAGCTTTTAACACCTGCTCGCTCCGTACAGGGTTACAGTCCCCGAAAAAGACGAGTGACCTTCCTTGTACAGCCAGGGTAAGTCTGCCTCATGTCTCCCGCTGCACCCCTTCACATACCCGCCACATCTCCAAGACGATCTCTTTTCCAGCCACCTGAGGGGGCCCCAACACTTGTCATGGCACCTCCCCCCACCCCCCTCCCCCCCCTCACCTCCCCCCCCCCCCCCCCCCCGCCCCCGCCCCCCACCACACGCATGCCAGACCTTTATCATCCTCTGACCCGGCAGGGCCAGAAGCCTACACTCCCCCCACCTGTCTCATTGCAACAAACCCAAACACACCCAGTGTGAGTGGGCACACCCTGCCAGAATCATGCCCAAGCTGCAAACCTTAAAGCCCTGTGGGGCGAGAGTCCTGGAGCTGGCCAGAGAGGAGGAGGACCACACCTGGGCAGAGGGTGAGGTGGGGGCAAGAAACTAAAAGGAGAACCCTCAACACAAGCAGTCATGGGGCAAGCCTCACGTGAGTGACTTTCCCCCCATCAGGCTGCCCCTGTCCTGCACTAATGCCGTCTCCCTTCCCTTGCCGGTCAATCAGCCTGGACCATCCTCACATCCTCTGGACACCTCAGACCGCAGCAGCTCCAAGGGATACAACTTGGAGACAAGCCTCAAGGAGGTGTCGCAGCTAACACCCACACCCTACACAGCACAGATACTCACACTTTAGTGGGATTAACTAGTTGGTCGGGAGAATAGGCATGGAAACTGTGCCCTTATCTCTTAACGCTATCATTAATGAGCAACAAGAATATTGGGAGGAAGAGGCGGACCGAGAAAGGATCATTGGTGGACTTCAGACATATTGCTGAGAAATAGGAAACAAAGTCAGTGAGAGAGATGGTCGGCTGCAATTGAATAGTCAGAGTGGACCCAGGTGAAAGCGATCCCACTGAAGTGGACAATAGAGGTGTTGGAAGAGAATGTGTGGTAGACCACGTCAGTCGCTCTGGAGGGTGAGGGAAAATGGACCGTGAGTCGTAGTCACACTTCATGATTGACACAGTTTGTTCAGGGGAGAAGACCTTCATAGAATCCCGACAATGCAGAAGGAGGCCGTTTGGCCCATCGAGCCTGCACCAACTCTCTGACAGAGTCTCTTATCCTGGTCCTCTCCCCTGCCCCATCCCTGTAACCCTACACATTCCCCATTGCTAATCCACCTAACCTACACATCTTGGAACACTGATGGGGCAATTTTACCATGCCCAGTTCACATAATCTTTGGACTGTGAGAAGAAACTGGAGCACCCGGGGAAAACGCAGTGGCACAGTGGTTAGCACTGCTGTCTCACAGTGCCAGGGACCCGGGTTCGATTCCCGGCTTGTGTCACTGTCTGTGTGGAGTTTGCATGTTCTCCCTGTGTCTGCGTGGGTTTCCTCCGGGTGCTCCGGTTTCCTCCCACAGTCCGAAAAGTGTGCTGGTGAGGTGCATTGGCCATGCTAAATTCTCCTTCAGTGTACCCAAACTGGCGCCGGAGTGTGGCGGCTAGGGGATTTTCATAGTAACTTCATTGCAGTGTTAATGTAAGCCTACTTGTGATGAATGAATGAATGAATAATTAAATAATTACATAAGGACATGGGGAGAACATGCAAACTCCTTCAGAAACCTGAGAGGAAAGGATATTGGAGTTGAAGCAATGGGTCACGTGTTGAGGGTGCTTTGATTTGAGGAGGACAGCGAAGACAAAGAGACATGGACAATAGTTGAGGTGAAGAAGCCATTAGTCATTTCACCCACCATATCGTTAGGAAAGGTTGGGATAATTTCTGTATTTATCAATTTACTGTTACATCGAATACTTGTGTTCCAAGTGTAATTAATACTGTTGGTCTCGAGGATTGAAATAAATTCCTTTGAATGTCATAAAGGCAGTGGCAGTAAAGGCGTAATGTTTGAAAATTCTGATTTATGTTTGGGTATTATTGGCAGTTCAATTTGTCATGGGAACAGGAATTCAAATAGATCTGTAACAAATTATGAAATATATATTAGTTTTTTTGAAATATCGAGGAATATCTGCAAATTTGAGTGTCAGAATGTAAGTCGAGTTACAGCAACTGAATAAGTTATATACATCAAAGTCCTGGTTCTAATCAATGTTCTTGTACAAGCTACTCAGAGCAACCTTCATGCAGGTTAGTCGCGCTATTGGAAACTCATAAAGTAATTTTACTATTTGATGGATATTTGTTTGCAGAAGTTAGGAATATGACATCAATACACAGAATGATGAAGCGGATTTCAGGATATTCAATGAGTGAATAAGCCTGCGCTCAACTGTCACATATATCGTCAATTGTTTGCCATCGGGCAAATAAACAATGTGGATCTTATTAATAATGACTAACGTTAGGACAGAGTGTGTGATATCACCAAAAAGAAAACTACTTAGAAATGAGTAAGAACAATGCCGCTCCAACAACAACTCGGAGTAGGAGCAGGAATATGTAATGTCTTCAGTCCCTTCACCAAAACCCCTTTATTTACAATTCCGACAACAGTACACAGAGTGCGATCAGGCAGAGTCTATCTCTGGCAGTGCCAGAGGAACTGACAGTCCCGGTTAAATACAAGGCAAAGACTCCCTGATTGGCCCATCAATTGGATCCTTAATCAGGGAGTTCATATTCCAATAGATCAATCTCAATGGTCTGATTGAAGTCATTACAGAATAGAAATAGGATTATGAGCTGAAAGAGTAAAAGGAGCGGAAACAATAACAGGAATGCAGTGTTCAATTGTACTCTGCTGGTTTATGTGAGTCTGTTTACTGTTGGTGCTCACTGTACTTGATTGATTAAGCCTGAGTGTAGACTTAGAGAAAAGTACACAAACTGTAGAAAGAGTTGGAAGAATGGAGTAGACATTCTAAAGCACTATAAATGAAGTTCGGAGACACATGGACTCCAGTGCCATCTCTACGTAGCTCTGGGATATAAAATATACAACAAGGAACAGGAACCAGACAGGAAGTGGAAACAGGGACAGTAGTTAGAGCAGTGGGAGGAGTTTATTTAAAAAGCTTTTATTTATTAGCCAGAAATAGGTTTACATTAACACTGCAATGAAGTTATTGTGAAAATCCCCTCGTCACCACACTCCGGCTCCTGTTCAGTTACACCGAGGGAGAATTTAGCATGGCCAATGCACCTAACCAGCACGTCTTTCAGACTGTGGGAGGAAACCGGAGCACCCGGAGGAAACCCACGCAGACACGGGGAGAATGTGCAGACTCTGCACAGAGAGTGACCCAAGCCAGGAATCGAACCCGGGTCCCTGGCGCTGTGAGGCAGCAGTGCTAACCACTGTACCACCATGCTGCCCCAGGTCCCTGGCGCTGTGAGGCAGCGGTGCTAACCACTGTACCACCATGCTGCCCCGGGTCCCTGGCGCTGTGAGGCAGCAGTGCTAACCACTGTACCACCATGCTGCCCCGGGTCCCTGGCGCTGTGAGGCAGCAGTGCTAACCACTGTACCACCATGCTGCCCCGGGCCCCTGGTGCTGTGAGGCAGCAGTGCTAACCACTGTACCACCATGCTGCCCCGGGTCCCTGGCGCTCTGAGGCAGCAGTGCTAACCACTGTACCACTGGATTAGGAGCAGAAAGAGGAGCAGAAACAGAAGAAGGAGTCAGATCAGAAGTAGGAATCGGAGTAGGAGTGGGAGCAGGGAATGAACAGGAGCAGGCGCTGGTGGACCTGTAGTGGACATTAAGAAGTTGTACCAAGCTTGGTGTAGGTTTCTTTAATTCCAGTACTGATCATTAAGAGATTCTTGCAGATTTGGTGAACTGCTTTTCTCTGGTTCCGTGGTTAAATCCCATTACATTTTGGAGTTGACTTGAACAGCCCAATATCTACTGACACAGTAGCAAAGTAGATTTTCTTCACCCTTGTTTTATAAACTCTATCTTGTGGAGATGAGGTTAATCTTGGGTGGTGCCGCGTAACAAGTGATAACAAGTTGGTGGCCAGTTTTACGCCTGTCCCAGATTTTGTCTCTGGGGTTTTATGCGTGGATTTCAGTTTCGAAATCTCACTGGGAGATCAGAACGTGACAGAGATGTTCTGTGGTTGGCGTGGGAAACTCGGAACTGAGACGAGCAACTGAAACTATTTTTGTTTATTCAAGGAAGGTTAAAAGGGAACAAATCTTTGAAATAATGGTGAAAATATATTGGTGATGGCTGTGGATATAATTGAGGGCCTGATGGCATCTATCCTAGACTGCTCAGGGAGACAAGAGATGTAATTGCTGGGCCTCTGACGGAAATCTTTGTCTCTTCATTGGACACAGGTGAGGTCCCTGAGGATTGGAGGATAGCGAATGTGGTACCGTTATTTAAGAAGGGTAGCAAGGATAACCCGGGTAATTATAGGCCAGTGAGCTTGACGTCCGTGGTAGGGAAGTTGTTGGAGAGGATTCTTAGAGACAGGATGTATGCGCATTTAGAACGGAACAATCTCATTAGTGACAGACAGCATGGTTTTGTAAGAGGGAGGTCGTGCCTTACAAATTTGTTGGAGTTTTTTGAGGAAGTGACAAAAACGGTTGACGAAGGAAGGGCCGTGGATGTCGTCTATATGGATTTCAGTAAGGCATTTGACAAAGTCCCTCATGGCAGGTTGGTTAAGAAGGTTAAGGCTCATGGGATACAAGGAGAGGTGGCTAGATAGGTAGAAAACTGGCTTGGCCACAGGAGACAGAGGGTAGCAGTCGAAGGGTCTTTTTCCGGCTGGAGGTCTGTGATCAGTGGTGTTCTGCAGGGCTCTGTACTGAGACCTCTGCTATTTGTGATATATATAAATAATTTGGAAGAAGGTGTAACTGGTGTAATCAGCAAGTTTGCGGATGACACGAAGATGGCTGGACTTGCGGATAGCGATGAACATTGTCGGACAATACAGCAGGATATAGATAGGCTGGAAAATTGGGCGGAGAAATGGCAGATGGAATTTAATCCAGATAAATGCGAAGTGATGCATTTTGGAAGAGCTAATGTAGGGGGGAGTTATACAATAAATGGCAGAGCCATCAAGAGTATAGAAACACAGAGGGACCTAGGTGTGCAAGTCCACAAATCCTTGAAGGTGGCAGCACAGGTGGAGAAGGTGGTGAAGAAGGCATATGGTATGCTTGCCTTTATAGGATGGGGTATAGAGTATAAAAGCTGGAGTCTTGATGTTGCAGCTGTATAGAACGCTGGTTAGGCCACATTTGGAGTACTGCGTCCAGTTCTGGTCGCCGCACTACCAGAAGGACGTGGAGGCTTTAGAGAGAGTGCAGAGAAGGTTTACCAGGATGTTGTCTGGTATGGAGGGTCTTAGCTATGAGGAGAGATTGGGTAAACTGGGCTTGTTCTCCCTGGAAAGACGGAGAATGAGGAGAGACCTAATAGAGGTGTACAAGATTATGAACGGTATAGATAGGGTGAACAGTGGGAAGCTTTTTCCCAGGTCGGAGGTGACGATCACAAGGGGTCACGGGCTCAAGGTGAGAGGGGCGAGGTATAACTCAGATATCAGAGGGATGTTTTTTACACAGAGAGTGGTGGGGGCCTGGAATGCGCTGCCAAGTAGGGTGGTGGAGGCAGACACGCTGGCATCGTTTAAGACTTACCTGGATAGTCACATGAGCAGTCTGGGAATGGAGGGATACAAACGATTGGTCTAGTTGGACCAAGGAGCGGCACAGGCTTGGAGGGCCGAAGGGCCTGTTTCCTGTCCTGTACTGTTCTTTGTTCTTTGTTCTTTGAGTGAAGTTAAGAGAGATTGAAATGTAAAAATGAAAGCCATTCATTCCATCTCAATCCCATCTGATAGTCACTAATATTTGGAATAGGTATCACAGTAAAGACCTTGGCGTTTTTGTCCATAGATCTCTGACGGCAGAAAGGCATGTTAATAGGGTGGTGAAAAAGGCATATGAAACACTCACCTTTATCAATCAGGGTATAGATTACAAAAACAGAGAGGTCATTTTGGAGTTGTATAGAACTTTGCTGAGGCCACAGCTGGAGTACTGTGTGCAGTTCTGGTCGCCACATTATAGGAAGGATGCGATCGCACTGGAAAGGGTGCAGAGGAGATTCACCAGGGTATTGCCTGGGATAGAACATTTAAGTTATAAAGAGAGGTTTTGTAGGCTTGGGTTGTTTTCTCTGGAACAGAAAAGACTGAGGGGTGACCTGATTGAGATGTTCAAGATTATGAGGGGCACGGAGAGGGTGGAGAGGAAACAGCTGTTCCCCTTAGTTGAAGGGTCAGTCACGAGGGGACACAAGTTAAAGGTGAGGGTGGGAGGTTTAGGGGAGAATTGAGGAAATACTTTTTACCCAGAGGGTGGTGAGGGCTGGAATGCACTGCCTGGGAGGGTGGTGGAGGCGGGATGACTCACATCCTTTAAAAAGTACCTGGATGAGTACTTGGCACATCATAACATTCAAGGCTATGGGCCAAGTGCTGGCAAGTGGGATTAGGTGGGCAGGTCAGGGCCTTTCATGCATCGGTGCAGACTCGATGGGCCGAAGGGCCTCTTCTGCACTGTAGCATTCTGTGATTCTGTGATTCTGTGAAAGACAAATGATTATCCTGGCTTTGATTCATTTCAAACAGTTCTGAATAAGCATAAAAGCGAATGTGAAATACAACCAGAAAGTGGTGAGGATACATCGTCCTTCATTCTGCATCCGGAAAGTGATCATCAGAAGGAGAATCCTGCCCCGAGGCCTGAATAAATATCTGATCAAGGCTGGAATTGAAGCTTAAAGTGGCAACATAAATAATCAAATTCTCTACAAAGTGAGGGATCATTTGTGGGACATGATTGGTCCACAGATCAATATCTTTGTTAGATGGATGTCTGATTGCTTTTGAGTCTTGCGGAGAAATTTCAAGAAACTGCAAATTCTTTATCTGTGGTGATGTTACTTCTGTGGGTGGCACAGTGGTTCGCACTGCTGCCCGACTGCGCCAGGGACCCGGGTCCGATTGTCGATGTGGGGTCTGCACATTCTGGAGCAGCAGATTGTGGAAGAATGGACAATCCCCAAAGCTGCTATCTACATCCTGGCTGCACAAAAAAACTGTTGATGGTGAGTAAGAGACCCAGTGAACCTTAAAAAGAAGATACAGGGCTGGCAATGAAAGGACAACAAAATAACTGATTCTCACTGAGAAGTCAGAACATCGGCCGCAGCAGATAGAAGCTGAGACACAGACCCGGGGACTGGACAGCCATGAGCTCAGACACAGAGTGGCAGGCAGCAGGTCAGAAGCATGGAATCTACACTAAAACTCCCAGAACCACTCCTGAGTGCAGAAGGCTCATAACAGGCCAGAACCAGAACAACTGGAAAAAAAGGTTCACAGACCGTAAGACCATAAGATATAGGAGCAGAATTAGGCCCATTTTCCTGCTTTCTCTCCATCACCCTTGATCCCCTTATTAATCAAGAACCTATCTATCTCTGTCTTAAAGACACTCAATGACCTGGCCTCCACAGCCTTCTGCGGCAAAGAGTTCCACAGATTCACCACTCTCTGGCTGAAGAAATTCCTCTTCATCTCAGTTTTAAAGGAGCATCCCTTCACTCTGAGGTTGTGCCCTCAAGTTCTAGTCTCTCCCACTAGTGGAAATGTCCACTCTATCCAGGCCTCGCAGTATTTCTGTAAGTTTCAATAAGGTCCCCCTCATCCTTCTAAACTCCATTGAGTACAGACCCAGACTCCTCAACCGCTCCTCATATGACAAACCCTTCTTTCCGGGGGTCATTCTTGTGAACCTCCTCTGGACCCTACTCTGTACAGAACTGCTTCAACATTACACTGAAGAATCAAAAAGACCAGGTTAGCACGTTACTTTGTGCAGCGGGATCTATTGCTGATGACATGATAGCAAGGCAGGGGGTTGATGATACTTCAACTGCTTATGAGGATGCAACAAAAGCTTTTGACTCTTATTTCAGTGCCCATAAGAATTTGATATTAGAGAAGGTTAAACTTAATTAAAAAAAAGAAAAGACCAGGTGAAAGCATGAATTCATTCATCAATAATCTTTATAAGCTGGCAGGGGACTGTGGTTATGGAATCGTAAAGGATGAGCCAATTCTCAACAGAATTGTAGATGGGGTCCCAGATGAAGCATGATCAGATTTGTTTACAGACAAAAGAGGATTAATACCAAGTAAAAGTTTATTTATTTGTCACAAGTAGGCTTACATTAACATTGCAATGAAGTTACTGTGAAAATCCCCTAGTTGCCACACTCCGGCATCTGTTCGGGTACACTGAGGGAGAATTTAGCATGGTCAATCCACCTCACCAGCACATCTTTCGGACTGTGGGAGAAAACCGGAGCACCCGGAGGAAACCCACGCAGACATGGGGAGAACGTGCAAACTCCACACAGACAGTGACCCAAGCCGGGAATCGAATGTGGGTCTCTGGCGCTGTGAGGCAACAGTGCTAACCACTGTGCCACCGTGCCACCCCCATGTATCCACGCCTCCAGTGACAGAAACATAGAAACTGGAAGCAGGAGATAGGCTGCTGATCATCAAATTCAATTTCCTGACCCCCTTATCCCCCATATCCCTTGATCTCTTTAGCCCCAAGAGTTATATCGAATTTCTTCTTGAAATCACACAACCTTTTGGCCTCAACTACTTCCTGTGATAGTGCATTCCACAATAAACCATTTCAAAACTGTTTGTCACTCAAACCTGCTGACAACCTGGGAGAAACAAAATAGAAAATGTTAAAACAGAGACTCGTGCAAGAAGAGGAAGAACCACAAGTAAAGAAACTAATCCCCCTGGGGAAGGTAAATTAGTAAGACGTTTAAAGTCCAACAGGTTTATTTGGTAGCAAAAGCCACTTTTGCTACCAAATAAACCTGTTGGACTTTAACCTGGTGTTGTTAAACTTCTTACTGTGTTTACCCCAGTCCAACGCCGGCATCTCCACAAGGTAAATTACACTGAGAATAAATATTGGAATATTAAATTTGAAGTGGATGGACCCTGAGGAAATTCCCTGACTGTTATGAAGGGGAAGGTTGTTCTTCTCTCTGAGAACCAACACTCAACCACTCAAAGAGAAATACCTCCCTCCATAATCTGTTCAAGTGCGTGTGAGAAGGGGGATTATCTGCCCTTCAGCAACTTTTTGTGGTTAAATCAAAATAACTACCTGAGACTCTGTAAAAGCAACAAGTAACACTTTATTTATCTAATTATCAGGGAGC
The DNA here is from genome assembly GCF_964213995.1 of Mustelus asterias. Taxonomy (NCBI): domain Eukaryota; kingdom Metazoa; phylum Chordata; class Chondrichthyes; order Carcharhiniformes; family Triakidae; genus Mustelus; species Mustelus asterias. The sequence goes on from NC_135823.1 coordinate 70,190,739, forward strand.
AGGTTAACTAAACTATTAACAAACCAAATAAAACACTATTCTAATGGAATGCTGTTTAGGTGCATTAGGTGTGTACCGGCACGGTAGCACAGTGGTTAGCACTGCTGCTTCACAGCTCCAGGGACCTGTGTTCGATTCCTGGCTTGGGTCACTGTCTGTGTGGAGTTTGCACATTCTCCTCGTGTCTGCGTGGGTTTCCTCCGGGTGCTCCGGTTTCCTCCCACAGTCCAAAGATGTGTGGGTTAGGTTGATTGGCCATGCTAAAATTGCCCCTTAGAGTCCTGAGATGCGTAGGTTAGAGGGATTAGCAGGTAAATATGTAGGGATATGGGGGTAGGGCCTGGGTGGGATTGTGGTCAGTGCAGACTCGATGGGCCGAATGGCCTTTTCCTGCACTGTAGGGATTCTGTGATAGTTAAAGTTTATTTATTGTCACAAGTAGGCTTACATTAACACGGCAATGAAGTTACTGTGAAAATCCCCTAGTCGCCACACTCCGGCGCCTGTTCGGGTACACTGAGGGAGAATTTAGCACGGCCAATGCACCTAACCAGCTCGTGTTTCAGACTGTGGGCGGAAACCGGAGCACCCGGAGGAAACCCACGCAGACACGGGGTTTCTGGTGCTGTGAGGCAGCAGCAGTGCTAACCACTATTTTATTGTATTGTACTCCGGTCAGAATTCTCCGACCCCGCCCGCAGCTGGGATTCTCCTATCCCGCTGCAGCGAATGGAGATTTTCCTGAGCGCCAAATTCCCCGTTCTCACTGGCAGCGGGGAAGAGGAGCCCGGCGTCAGAGAATTCCAGTCCGTATTTTTGAGTCAAAGTTTAAAAACAACCGTAAGAATTCTTTTCTTAATCAATTGGTGACCTAATGACAATAACTGGACCAACTTTACCTTCTCAGCAACGCCAATGATGAGTTCAATCACTGAAGGAAGGTATTTATTTTGCTTCCAAACTGACTGTGACACGACATGTGGAATTTTATAGAACCATCATTTGGACAAGGTTGCTGGAAAATAAAGCTGAAATCTAAATTCAATTGAGAATTAGTTATGACATCCCATGAGATTGCTTCTCCTGAGCAGCCAAAGCCACTCAAGCTTCTGTTAGATGTCGGGAGTGATTCGCCCAAAATAATTTCCAAGTATCGAATTTGCATAAAAGCTGGAGTAAATCCTGATGGTTTTTTCAGTGGGATTTTCAGAATGAATCTCCCGCACTCTGTGCACTGCAGAGTGCACTCGCGTAAATCACGCTGACAATCTGTGGGTGGGGCCTATTCCCACCCGGGAGGCCGGCAGCATATCGCTGAGTGGGCCATTGCGCATGCGCCGATCTGTCAGCGCAGATCTGTCAGCGCAGGCGGAGTGGCCCCGCACTGCCGGCCTCCCGATCATTGGCCAGCCCCGCGACCCTGCATTGCTGGCACACAGACGCCCCCTCCCCAAAGGCCCCGACTGTTGGCCCCCCCAGACATGTCTCCCCTACCGCTGGCAGTTCCAATCTCCCCCCACCCCCTATCCCTCACTGGCAGCCCCAAACCGCACCCTCCCCCCCCCCCCCCCCCCCCCCCCCCCCCCCCCCCCCCCCCCCCCCCCCCGGCAGGTCTATCCCGCAATCCCGATGGCCAGCTCTGATCGCTGGCCTCCCTCTCTCTGTGACCCAGCCCGGTGGGCAGTGACAAAGTGCCCCTTGGGCATTGGCACTTTGCCCCTTGGGCAGTGCCGGGGGGGGGGCCAGGCTGACACTGCCAAGCTGGCAATGCCCAAGGGACACCCCCCTTACCCCAGACCTACTTGGGGGGGGCCTCGATGGCCCCCTTCACTCCAGCGGGGTCAGGCCATCAGCTCACAACAAGTGGGGAGCTGTTGTAAACCCTGTTGGTGTGAAACACACCTGGCAGGGGGCTGGGGGGTGAGGGGGGGAGACACTAGTGGGCCCAGAGTCAGTCCTGGGCCCGTTAATGAAATAGTAATTATATTTAAATAAGTATTAACATAAATTAGCTCCGGAGACTTGCGGAGGTCGTGGTGCCCAGCGGGGAGCCCGCTTCAGTCCTCAGCTCAGAGATTCGCGACCCCACCCACCTGATTACTGTTAGTACTTTGATCAAGGTGGGAAGATTCTGTCCAGATGATAACACATAAAGGGTGGGATTTTCTGGCTGCACTCACCCCCAGACCAGAAGAACCTGCCTGAGGACGATGAACCTCTGCATGTCCCGTGTCCCACCCGCTACGCTTCCTGTGGCAGGTGGGACGGGAAAATTTCACCCAAAATATTGGCATTTCTATACTAATTCTGCAAGATTATTTGAGGCTATGTACATGGTTGGTGGTAGCTTTATTTCAGCTCGGGAAATAGAATTCACATTACAAACACGGGACACTTGTATTTTCAATTGGAATATAACAATCAAGTTGGAAATCAAAATCGACACTAACCAAACTTGATGGAACCTTTCAGATCCTGAGGGGGGTGTTGACAGGGTGGATGTGGAGAGGATGTTTCCTCTTGTGGGAGAACCTGGAACGAGGGGTCAGTGTTTATGAATAAGGGGCCACCCATTTAAGATGGAGATGAGGAGAATTTTTTTCTTTCAGAGGGTTGTGAGATTTTGGAACTTTCTTCCTCAAATGGCAGAGGAAGCAGAGTCTTGAATATTTTTAAGGAAAGGCTTGATGAGTTCTTGATTAACACGGAGGGGATGAAAGGTTATCAGGAGTTAGGCAGGAATGTGGCATTGAGGTCAGCCATGTTCTTATTGACTGGCCGAGCAAGCCCTCCTTTTCTTTCCCTGCGAATAAGCGTAGCATTCAGTGCACCCAAAAATCTACCAACACACCAGATCCTATAAGAATTGTATATCTACCTGTTCAAAGGAATCAGAACAACCACAACATGAAATCATTTACGCCGTGTGTGTGTTTATGTGCTTGTGTGTGTGTGAGTCTACAGTGTAATCCATATCGTAACTTTTCACAAGTGGTCTACTTTCAATTTTAGACATCACCTGACTTATGGCAGCCATCTTTGGTCAGAATCTTTGCTTGTGACAAAGTGAAAGGTCCTCTTTAAACAGTTTGATGTGTTTTTGGTTGGCTGGTGAAGTTAGAGGTAAATATCACTGTTTCCTGTCAGTATGACACTGACGTTTGCAGGATTTTGTCGTGGGAATATTGGTTTCTGAATTTCTCTACGTTACAACAGTGACTTTTGTTTATTCACACGTGGTACATGGGCATTACTGGCTGGCCAGCATTTATTGCCAATCCCTAGTTGCCTTTAACTGAGTGAGTCGCTTGGTCCATTTCAGAGGGCAATTGAGAGTCAACCACATTACTGTGGCTCTGGAGTCACATGTAGGCCAGACCGGGTAAGGACGGCAGGTTTCCTTCCCTAAAGGACATTAGTGAACCAGATGGGTTTTTCCAACAATCGACAACGGTTTCATGGTCATCAGTAGATTTTTAATTCCCGATATTTTATTGAATTCAAATTCCACCATCTGCCGTGGCAGGATTTGAACCCAGGTCCCCAGAACATTAGCTGAGTTTTTCGATTAATAGTCTAGAGATAATACCACCAGGCCATTGCCTCCCTCAGGATGTGAAAGGCACGAAATAAATACAAGTCCTTTTTCCTTTATTGTTACATCAAGGGATAGGTTTTCCAGTCCCGCCCACTGCTGGAAGCATCGCAGGCAGGATGGAAAAGCTTATGGACCATTTAAAGGTCCGTTGGCCTCAGGCAGGAATTTCCAGTCTCTGGGTAGGTACGAATGGAAAGTCCTCAAGTAATTACTAAGATGGAATTTGGAACTTTAAATAGTTTTAAACCATGGGCGGCATGGTAGCACAATGGCTAGCACTGCTGCTTCATAGCTCCAGAGACCTGGGTTCGAATCCCAGCTCGGGTCACTGTCTGTGCGGAGTTTGCACATTCTCCCTGTGACTGCGTGGGTTTCCTCCGGGTGCTCCGGTTTCCTCCCACAGTCCAAAGATGTGCAGGCTAGGTTGATTGGCCATTCTAAATTGCCCCTTAGTGTCCCGGGATGCATTGGTTAAAGGGATTAGTGGGTAAATATGTAGGGATATGGTGATAGGGCCTGGGTGGGATTGTGGTTGGTGCAGACTCGATGGGCCGAATGGCCTCTTTCTGCACTGTAGGATTCTATGAAGGTTACATTTTATTTAAATGGGATAAAGGAGGAATTTGACTAGTAATTGCTTTGATCTTGGAAAAGCAAGTTCCTGGCTTGGGTCACTGTTTGTGTGGAGTCTGCACATTCTCCCCGTGTCTGCGTGGGTTTCCTCGGGTGCTCCGGTTTCCTCCCACACTCCAAAGATGTGCGGGTTAGGTTAATTAGCCTATGGTAAATTTGTTACATGCTAAATTGCCCCTTAGCGTCGGGGGGCTAGCTAGGGTAAATATGTGGGGCTAGAGGATAGGGGCTAGGTGAGATTGTGGTCGGTGCAGACTCGATGGGCCGAATGGCCTCCTTCTGCACCGTAGGGGTGGCTTGGTGGCACAGTGGTTAGCACTTCTGTCTCACAGCACCCAGGAATCTGGGTTCAATTCCCAGCTTGGGTCACTGTCTGTGTGGAGTTTCCACGTTCTCCCCGTGTCTGTGTGGGTTTCCTCCGGGTGCTCCGGTTTCCTCCCACAGTCCAAAGATGTGCGGGTTTCGTGCATTGGCCATGCTAAATTGCCCCTTAGTGTCGGGGGGACTAGCTAGGCGGTTATGGGGGTGGGGCCTGGGTGGGATTGTGATTGGTGCAGACTCTATGGGCCGAATGGCCTTCTTCTGCACTGTAGGATTCTATGATACTGCATTTTGAATTTGCTAGTAAATTGTTACAGCCGAAAAATGCTGTAAAAATATTTGAGGGAACTAATTCTAGGTGCCAAAATTACTTTAAAAAATGGTGTAGGTTCAATCCTGAACCTCTCGCAGTTTTTCAATCTTTGAACTTTCTCTGCACGAACATGATGTAATATCTTGCGATTTCAAAGTTTCCCAGCAAGAACTAATTTCTAGCGATCTCCTGGCCTACACGTTTCCATCAAATCAATGTATCAGATCCTTTCATTATCGCCACGTCTCTTCACGATTCATCTGTGTGTCGCTTTGATAAATGATGTTAGCTGGTCTGCATCAGCTTTGGAGTCCTTTCATTATCTTCAGCAGTGTCATCCGGAGATCTGCCTTTGTTGGAATGTAGAACAGCACGTCATCTGTCAGATGTTGGAACGTGTAATTTAACACTGAAGTAATCTGACAGCTGCACTGAATAAATACTTTGATGCATACAAAATGGAAGAAGGTAAGGTGACTTTCAAAATCGGCGACTTTTCCAACAAAGCCACTTCTTTCGCTTCAATCCCAGTTGATGTTATAACTGGACGGGAAGATCCCAGAATGGAACCGTGGCTCCAAAGACCGTCACTTTTATTTTTTAATAAAACGTAGAGAAACAGAGTTACAGGACCGCTAATTAGTTTTAACAAGAAATATTAAACATTAAAAAATTGGATTACGATATAATACACTCCCCCATTAGGTTAACAATTATACACAGGTTTTAAAATTAACTTGAATTACTAAGTATATTTTAAGCTACAATGGTTTCAGTAGCACAAAGTCCCATATAAGCACACAGATTGACTGTAGTCAAATACACAAATTCTGCTCTGAACCCAAGTTAGCGTTGATGGATTTCTTCTCAAAATTCCCCAGGCGATTATCACACAAGAGTTTACAAACTCCTCCCCCAAAACACGTTTTAAAATCTTCTCTCATAATGAAGCTTTCCCTTAGCGATTTGCATTCCAAAATACGGTTCAGGTTTTCCAAATGACACTTTCAAGAAAAGCTTCCACTCCACTTTTAGCAGTGAATCCATTCCAGGGACACTACCTCCTTCAGGCTTTCTCTGTCTTGATAGCTGTGTGAACTGTTCACAATTGCTTTCACCCTCGATTCCCGACCTGTTACCAAAATGGTATCAGACATTTGAGTTACCTCTGAAGTCTACTGACCCACTTTAAATGTAATTATTACAATTGTCTCTCTAACTCTGTGGTTTACTTTTCCTTGAAATCTTCTGAACTTCTGGGTCTGTACTCGTTGGAGTTTAGAAGGATGAGGGGGGGGATCTTATTGAAACTTACAGGATACCGCGAGGCCTGGATAGAGTGGACGTGAGAAGGATGTTTCCACTAGTAGGAAAAACTAGAACCAGAGGGCACAACCTCAGACTAAAGGGACGATCCTTTAAAACAGAGATGAGGAGGAATTTCTTCAGCCAGCGAGTGGTGAATCTGTGGAACTCTTTGCCACAGAAGGTTGTGGAGGCTGGGTCATTGTGTGTCTTTAAGACAGAGATAGATAGGTTCTTGATTAATAAGGGGATCAGGGGTTATGGGGAAAAGGCAAAAGAATAGGGGTGAGAAAAATATCAGCCATGATTGAATGGCGGAGCAGCATCGATGGGCCGAGTGGCCTAATTCTGCTCCTATGTCTTATGGTCTTATAATGCCTTAGTCTCTGTTCTCTTACCTCCAGTCATCTTAAACATTCTTACTGTACCAATTCGCTGGTTATCTACACTGTAGAGTCAGTGGACTGGTCAGTATTTAAAAACTCTGCGACCAGCCTGAACGAGTACGCCACTACAGTAACTGACTTCATTAGTAAGTGCGTTTGAAGACTGTGCCAAAGAAGCAAATCCGCATGTTTCCCAACCGGAAACAAAGGATGAACAGGGATATCCACTGCTTGCTGAAGTCCAGGTCTGAGGCGTTCAAGTCAGGCGACACTGACCAATACAAGAAATGATGTGGAGATGTCGGCGTTGGACTGGGGTGAACACAGTAAGAGTTTTAACAACACCAGGTTAAAGTCCAACAGGTTTATTTGGTAACAAATGCCATTAGCTTTCGGAGCGCTGCTCCTTTGTCAGATGGAGTGGAAATCTGCTCTCAAACAGGGCAGAAAGAGACACAAAATCAAGTTACAGAATACTGATTAGAATGCATCAAAGATGCCCAAAGACAGCACCAGACCAAGCTAGAGTCCCAGGCTAGCCACACTGACCCCCACCAACTACGGCAAGGTCTACAAGACATAACAGGCTACAAGATGAAGGCATGTAAAATTGCCGGCTCCAACGCACCCCCTCCCAGATAAGCTCAATGCATTCTACACCCGTTTTGAGCAAGAGGTCAGTGAGAGCATGCCCTCCACCCCAGAAGCTTCGGATGAACCTGTATCTGGGGTCACCACTGCAGATGTCAGAGAAGCTTTCTCAAAAGCCAACCCACGGAAAGCGACTGGCCCGGATGGGGTACCCGGACGAGCATTCAGATCCTGTGTGGATCAGTTGGCGGGGGCATTCACAGACATCTTCAAACTCTCTTCACAACAATCTGAGGTCTCTATCTGCTTCAAGAAGACGACCATTATCCCGGTACCTAAGAAAAGCCAAGCAGCGTGCCTTAATGACTATCGGCTGGTGGCTCTGACATCCATCATTATGAAGTGTTTCGAAAGGTTGGTCATGGCACGAATCAATTCCAGCCTCCCAGATTGCCTGGATCCACTACAGTTTGCCTACCGCCACAACAGGTCCACAGCAGACGCCATCTCCCTGGCCCTGCACTCAACCCTGAAACACCTAGATAACAAGGACACCTGTGTCAGACTCCTATTTATTGACTACAGCTCAGCCTTCAACACCATTATTCCCACAAAACTCATCTCCAAATTCCATGGCTTGGGCCTCGGCTCCTCCCTCTGTGACTGGATCCTGAACTTCCTAACTCACAGACCACAATCAGTAAGGATAGGCAACAACACCTCCTCCACGATCATCCTCAACACCAGTGCCCCATAAGGCTGTGTTCTCAGCCCCCTACTATGCTCCTTATACACCTATGACTGTGCGGCCAAATTCCCCATCAACTCGATTTTCAAGTTTGCTGATGACATCACTGTAGTGGGTCGGATCTCAAACAATGATGAGACAGAGAACAGGAATGAGATAGAGAATCTGGTGAACTGGTGCGGCAACAATAATCTCTCCCTCAGTGTCAACAAAATGAAGGAGATTGTCATCGACTTCAGGAAGCGTAAAGGAGAACATGCCCCTGTCTACATCAACAGGGATGAAGTAGAAAGGGTCGAGAGCTTCAAGTCTTTAGGTGTCCAGATCACCAACAACCTGTCCTGGTCCCCCCATGTGAAAATCCCCTAGTTGCCATACTCCAGCACCTGTTCAGGTACACTGAGGGAGAATTTAGCATGGCCAATGCATCTAACCAGCATATCTTTCAAACTCTGGGAGGAAACCGGAGTACCCAGAGGAAACCCATGCAGACACGGGGAGAACGTGCAGACTCCACACAGATAGTGACCCAAGCTGGGAATCGAACCCAGGTCCTGGCGCTGTGAGACAGCAGTGCTAAACATAAACATAAACACTGTTTAAAGTGGCCCAGATGAGGATCTATTTTCGGGAGATTCGTGCTGCTGTGATTGATTTCTCCAGTGTAAAGTTAACAATAATTTGAAGGCTTGCTCCTTTAATTTGCCCTGGATCTAAAATCCAAACCTACAATGTTACAGAAGCTGGAGACATGTTTGAGTGCAAAAGCAAATTCCGTCGATGGCTGGGATTTAATGCTCTTGTAATGACTTCGGTCAGGCAAATGAGGTTGGCCTGCTCGATTGATGGGCCAATCAGCGAGCCTCATGTTCCATATTTAAAGCAGGTGTGTCAGTCTCTCTGCCTGCTGAAGCAGGGAGCACACTGGGAGCCCTCTGTTGTACAGTACGTCTTGTAAATAAAGGAACTTTTGGTGACGGGATGTTCGCCTCCGTGGACATGTGATGGGTTTGATGGTGGGGGGGAGAGGCAGATAATCAGGTGGGTGGGTGACAGTCGGGGATTCTGCCCCTTTCCCGCCTCTGCCTCAATTAACGCCCATTTAAGGGTCTTCGCCCACCACTGATGGTATTAACCCAGTAGTGGGTAGAGGAATTCACCATGTAAAGTAAAAGTTTAAAGTTATTTATTAGTCACAAGTAAGGCTTACATTAACACTGCAATGAAGTTACTGTGAAATTCCCCTAGTCACCACAGTCCGGCGCCTGTTCAGGTCAATGCAGCTAACCAGCACGCCTTTCGGACTGTGGGAGGAAACCAGAGCACCCGGAGGAAACCCACGCAGACACGGGGGGAGAACGTGCAAACTCCACACAGACAGTGACCTGAGCTGGGAATTGAACCTGAGACCCTGGCACTGTGAGGCAGCGTTGCTAACCACTGTGCCACCATGCCATCCAAAAGGCAGCCCAAAAAACAAATAGCACACTTGCCTTTATGGACGGGGCATAGAGTATAAAAGTTGGGGTCTGATGTTGCAGATCTATAGAACGTTGGTTCGGCCGCATTTGGAATACTGCGTCCAGTTCTGGTCGCCACACTACCAGAAGGACGTGGAGGCTTTGGAGAGAGTACAGATGAGGTTTACCAGGATGTTGTCTGGTATGGAGGGGCTTAGTTATGAGGAGAGATTGGGTAAACTGGGGTTGTTCTCCCTGGAAAGACGGAGGATGAGGAGAGACTTAATAGAGGTGTATAAAATTATGAAAGGCATAGATAGGGTGAACGGTGGGAAGCTTTTCCCCGGGTCGGTGGTGACGTTCACGAGGGGTCATAGGTTCAAGGTGAGGGGGGGGAGGTTTAACACGGATATCAGAAGGACATATTTTACACAGAGGGTGGTGGGGGCCTGGAATGTGCTGCCAGACAAGGTGGTGGAGGCGGACACACTGGGAATGTTTAAGACTTATCTAGATAGCCACATGAACGGAGTGGGAATGGAGGGATACAAAAGAATGGTCTAGTTTGGACCAGGGAGCAGCACGGGCTTGGAGGGCCGAAGGGCCTGTTCCTGTGCTGTATTGTTCTTTGTTCTTTGTTCACTCACATTGCTGTCACGCAAATGGTGTTTCCTCTCACTGGTTACTGCTGTTACTTCACAAAGATATTTTGCCTACCATACAATTCAACAGTGTCATGTGTGAATTCGATTGCTGGTGGGATGCCAGTTACCCAGGTGACACATCCCAACAATTAGCTGATTGAATCAAACAGCGTGTTTCTAACAGGCAAAGTATAGAAGGTACTGAACCAGCCCTCGCTTGCAGGACCCAATACAATATCGCCACTGTTAGATGTAGTTCCATGATTGGGCAGCACTGGCTTTTCAATCCTGAGTGTGCCAATAGTTACACTAACAACTAATTTAAAATAATCAGTCGAGTTTGTAACATGATTCAGTTACACTTGTGAGAAGCAGAATACATTCATACACAGGGACACATTCTCTACAAACAAAGAAAATATTGCCAGGCCTTGAGCCTTTCTCGATTACCCGGAAACAATCGGAAGCCTATCGTTTCTTGTTGCTTTCTCCATGGCAACACCTAGGCCAATAAGAGTTGACTTGCCAACAAATTAACATCCTTTCCTCCTGTAGATTAATGTGTCGTGATTGTTTGAAATTTGGCATTCTTGTATTTGTCCTGATGAGTGCATGTTGAAAAGCTTTGACAACACGTCTCTCTTTTTCTTTTATACTGATCTATTCACATATTTTGTTCCCTTCAGGCCTCTTTTTGCCTTGCTGCACATTTTCCACGGGTAAATTATACTATCTATATGCGTTTCATGGTTATTTCTAGTTCTGCCCATGTAGCGAATCTGTCGCGCCTCCAGGACATCACCCCTTTTGTACAATGCTGATTAATTTAATTTGACAGATTTAGCCGGCAATGAATGTGAGACTTACACGGTCACGGGCCATAAATGACAAACTTGCTCCTTGAGAGCCATGTCTGCAGGAAAGGTCTGCACACTTACTTACCATATTGAGGACATTAATTAGTAATTAAAAGCTTAGTCAGGCTAAATGTGGGCAGATGACATTATTAGTGCAATGTCACTGAATCTCATGTTTCACAAATTCATGCCCCTTATGGCTAAGAGAATGGGTAAAGAATTATCGTTTTTTAAAATTTTCATTCCACCTGGGCAATAATATCTCCATCATTCATTAAAATATAAGCAAGGTTTTCATCGCGATCCCGCCAGTTTTGCTGCCTTAATAAATGGAGGCATTTGTTACAATTCCAACATGCCTTATGGCTGGAATTGAGAGGAGACTTTCGTTGGGGAGGTAGTGGTGTAGTGGTACTGTCATTGGACTAGTAGTCCTGAGACCCCGGCTAATGCTCTGGGGACCCAGGTTTGAATCCCACCATGGCAGATGGTGATATTTGAACTAATAAAATTCTGAAATTAAAAGTCTAATGATGACCATGAAACCATTGTCAATTATCGCAAAAACCCATCCTTTAGGGAAGAAAATCTGCCATCCTTACCTGGTCTGGTCTCCATGGGACTCCAGACCCTCAACAACGTCCTAAACACAAATATCATTAATTTATCTTGCTGATGTTCTGTATGCAGTTCAGCCCCGCGCTCCTGATCGACAGACACCCGGTGCGGAGGGGGTTGGGGAAGGAAGAGGACCCCCCTCATGAACCTGCTTCTGGGCCTGGCCAAGCATGATATAAACGGGTCCAGGCAGCGGGCGGCTGAGGGGGACGCCCAGTCCGACTGCCAGCCCATCTACCGCGGCTGCATTCATGGCCGGGTGTCCCTGGAGAGAGAGAGCACGCGGTGCCCGAGGGCACCATTGAGGCCTTCCATGCTCGTTGGGCACCGCAGGGACTGGGGTGTATTATTGATCCCTTTCATCACATGCTCTCTCCACTCACATTGTTTGTATCTTAAAGACTTGATTAGTTGTAAGTATTCGCATTCCAACCATTATTCTGTAAATTGAGTTTGTGTCTTTATATGCCTGTTTGTGAACAGAATTCCCACTCACTTGAAGAAGGGGTTTAAGGCTTCGAAAGCTTGTGTGGCTTTTGCTACCAAATAAACCTGTTGGACTTTAACCTGGTGTTGTTAAACTTCTTACTGTGTTTACCCCAGTCCAACGCCGGCATCTCCACATCATGACCTCCCCTGTAGCCAGTGAGGATACAAAGATTTCTCTCAAGGCCCCAGCAATTTCCTCCCTTGCCTCTCTCAGTATTCTGGGGTATCTCCCATCAGGCCCTGGGGGCTTGTCTACCTTGATGTTTCTCAAGAACCCCAATACCTCCTCCTTTTTGATCTCAACATGACTCAAACTATCTACACACTCTTTCCCAGACTCATCATCCACCAAGTCCTTCTCTTTGGTGAATACTGATGCAAAGTACTCATTTAATACCTCATCCATTTCCTCTGGCTCCACGCATAGATTCTCTCCCTTGTCCTTGAGTTTTCCAACCCTCTCCCTGGCTACCCTCTTGCTCTTTATATGTGTATAAAAAGCCTTGGGATTTTCCTTAATCCTGCTGGCCAATGCTTTTTCATGACCCCTTGTAGCCCTTCTTACTCCTTGCTTAAGTTACTTTCTACTTTCCTTGTATTCCACACTTGCTTCGTGTGTTCCCAGTCTCCTAGCTTTGATAAATGCTTCCTTTTTCTCTGACGAGGCTCATAATATCTCTTGTTATCCAATGTTCCCAAAACTTGCCATACTTATCCTTCATCCTTCCAGGAATGTGCCGGTTCTGAATCCCTATCAATTTACACTTGAAAGCCTCCCACATGCCAAATGTTGATTTGCCCTCAAATATCTGCCCCCAATCTACATTCTTCAGTTCCTGCCTAATATTGTTACAATTAGCCTTCCCCCAATTTCGCACCTTAACTTGAGGACTACACTTATCTTTATCCATCAGTACCTTAAAGCTGACTGAATTGTGGTCACCGTTCCTGAACTGCTCCCCTACTGAAACATCGACCACCTGGCCGGGCTCATTCCCCAATACCAGGTCCAGTATGGCCCCTTCCCTAGTTGGACTATCTACATACTGTTTCAGGAAGCCCTCCTGGATGCTCCTTACAAACTGTGCCCCATCCACGCCCCTAGCACTAAGTGAGTCCCAGTCAATATAGGGGAAGTTAAAATCTCCCACCACAACAACCCTGTTACTTTTACACCTTGCCAAAATCTGCCTACATATCTGTTCCTCAATCTCCCGCTGGCATTTGGGTGGCCTATAGTAAGCCCCCACATTGTGACTACACCTTTTCTATTCCTGAGCTCTACCCCTATTGCCTCACTGTATGAGCCCTCCGAGGTATCCTCCCAGAGTACAGCTGTGATATTCTTAACCAGTAGTGCAATTCCCCCACCCCTTTTACATCCCCCTCTATCCCACCTGAAACATCTGTATCCTGGAGTAACTCACCTGCTGACTCCCCAGAGCCAATCCACCATCTACAAGACACAGGTCAGGAGGGTGATGGAATACTCCCCACTTACCTGGATTGGTGCAGCTCCAACAACACTCAAGAAAACTCCACACAGACAGTGACCCAAGCCGGGAATTGAACCCAGATTCCTGGTGCTGTGAGGCAGCAGTGCTAACCACTGTACCACCAAGCCACCCCTACTTTGCAGAAGGAGGCCATTCGGCCCATCGAGTCTGCACCGACCACAATCTCACCTAGCCCCTATCCTCGTAGCCCCACATATTTACCCTAGCTAGCCCCCCGACGCTAAGGGGCAATTTAGCATGTGACAAATTTACCATAGGCTAATCAACCTCAGTCTCAGACCGTGTTTTCCGGATTCTTAAGGGGGAGGGGAAACAGTCACAAGTCGTGGTACACATTGGTACCAACGACATAGGTAAGAGAAGGGACGGGGATTTAAAACAGGAATTTCGGGAGCTGGGCTGGAAGCTGAGAGCAAAGACAAAACATGTGGTCATCTCTGGTACGCTACCGGTGCCACGCGATAGCGAGTTGAGGAACAGGGAGAGAGTGCACTTAAACATGTGGTTGCAGGGATGGTGCAGGAGGGAGGGTTTCAGATACGTGGATAATTGGAACACGTTCTGGGGAAGGTGGGACCTCTACAAACAGGACGGGGTGCACCTGAACCAGAGGGGCACCAATATCCTGGGAGGGAAATTTGCTACGGCTCTTCAGGGGGATTTAAACTAATTTGTCAGGGGAGTGGGAAAAGGAGTTGTAGTCCGGAAGTCAGTGTTGAGGGTGGTGAGGTATTGGGGAAGGTATCAGGGTCAAGGGTGGGTACCGGTAGACAGGAAGATGGGTTGAAGTGTGTCTACTTCAATGCAAGGAGCATCCGGAACAAGGTGGATGAACTTGGGGCGTGGATTGCTACTTGGGACTACGATGTTGTGGCCATTACGGAGACGTGGGTAGAACAAGGACAGGAATGGTTGTTGGACGTTCCGGGGTATAGATGTTTCAGTAAGTGTAGGGAAGCTGGTAAAAGAGGTGGAGGAGTAGCATTGTTAATCAAGGATAGTTTAACGGCTGCGGAAAAGCACTTTGAGGGGGATATGCACACTGAGGTAATATGGGCTGCAGTTAGAAACAGGAAAGGAGCGGTCACGTTGCTAGGAGTTTACTATAGGCCCCCAAATAGTAATAGAGATGTGGAGGAAGAAATTGCTAAGCAGATTATGGATACGTGTGGGGGTCACAGGGTAGTTGTCATGGGGGACTTTAACTTTCCAAATATTGATTGGAACCTTTGTAGGTCAAATAGTTTGGATGGGGCACTTTTTGTGCAGTGTGTGCAGGAGGGTTTCCTGACACAATATGTGGATAGGCCGACAAGGGGTGAGGCCACATTGGATTTGGTACTGGGAAATGAACCGGGCCAAGTGTTAGATTTGGTTGTGGGAGAGAACTTTGGAGATAGTGACCACAATTCGGTGTCTTTTGTTATTGCAATGGAGAGGGATAGGGCCGGACGGCAGGGCAAGGCTTACAATTGGGGGAGAGGTAATTATGATGCGATTAGGCAAGAATTAGGGGGCATAAGATGGGAACAGAAACTGTCAGGGAAAGGCACTGATGAAAAGTGGAACTTTTTCAAGGAACAAATACTGGGTGTCCTTGATAGGTATGTCCCTGTCAGGCAGGGAGGAAATGGCCGAGTGAGGGAACCGTGGTTCACAAAAGAGGTGGAATGTCTTGTGAAAAGGAAGAGGGAAGCTTATGTAGGGATGAGGAAACAAGGTTCAGATGGCTCGATTGAGGGTTACAAGTTAGCAAGGAACGAGCTGAAAAAGGGGCTGAGGAGAGCTAGGAGGGGACATGAGAAGTCCTTGGCGGGTCGGATCAAGGAAAACCCCAAGGCTTTTTACTCTTATGTGAGGAATAAAAGAATGACCAGGGTGAGGTTAGGGCCGGTCAAGGACAGTGGTGGGAACTTGTGTATGGAATCAGTAGAGATAGGCGAGGTGATGAATGAATACTTTTCTTCAATGTTCACCAAGGAGAGGGGCCATGTTTTTCAGGAAGAGAAGGTGTTACAGGCTAATAGGCTGGAGGAAATAGATGTTCGGAGGGAGGATGTATTGGCAGTTTTGAATAAACTGAAGGTCGATAAGTCCCCTGGGCCTGATGAAATGTATCCTAGGATTCTTTGGGAGGCGAGGGATGAGATTGCAGAGCCTTTGGCTTTGATCTTTGGGTCCTCGCTGTCCACGGGGATGGTGCCAGAGGACTGGAGAGTGGCAAATGTTGTTCCTCTGTTTAAGAAAGGGAATAGAAATGACCCTGGTAATTATAGACTGGTTAGTCTGACTTCGGTGGTTGGTAAATTGATGGAAAAGGTCCTTAGGGATGGGATTTACGACCATTTAGAAAGATGCGGATTAATCCGGGATAGTCAGCACGGGTTTGTGAAGGGCAAATCGTGCCTCACAAATTTGATAGAATTTTTTGAGGAGGTAACTAGGTGTGTTGATGAAGGTAGGGCGGTTGATGTCATATACATGCATTTTAGTAAGGCGTTTGATAAGGTCCCCCATGGTCGGCTTATGATGAAAGTAAGGAGGTGTGGGATAGAGGGAAAGTTGGCCGATTTATAGGTAACTGGCTGTCTGATCGAAGTAAGAAGTTTAACAACACCAGGTTAAAGTCCAACAGGTTTATTTGGTAGCAAAAGCCACACAAGCTTTCGAGGCTCTGAGCCCCTTCTTCAGGTGAGTGGGAATTCTGTTCACAAACAGAACTTATAAGACACAGACTCAATTTACATGAATAATGGTTGGAATGCGAATACTTACAACTAATCCAGTCTTTAAGAAACAAAACAATGGGAGTGGAGAGAGCATCAAGCCAGGCTAAAAAGATGTGTATTGTCTCCAGACAAGACAGCCAGTGAAACTCTGCAGGTCCACGCAACTGTGGGAGTTACAAATAGTGTGACATAAATTCTGATTCTCGGATCGCATGATAAAGACTCAGGAGGAAAAAAGCAGAAATATTTATGTGAAATAGTGTGACATAAACCCAATATCCCGGTTGAGGCCGTCCTTGTGTGTGCGGAACCTGGCTATCAGTTTCTGCTCCGCGACTCTGCGCTGTCGTGTGTCGCGAAGGCCGCCTTGGAGAACGCTTACCCGAATATCAGAGGCCGAATGCCCGTGACCGCTGAAGTGCTCCCCAACAGGAAGAGAACAGTCTTGCCTGGTGATTGTCGAGCGGTGTTCATTCATCCGTTGTCGCAGCGTCTGCATAGTTTCCCCAATGTACCATGCCTCGGGACATCCTTTCTTGCAGCGTATCAGGTAGACAACGTTGGCCGAGTTGCAAGAGTATGTACCGTGTACCTGGTGGATGGTGTTCTCACGTGAGATGATGGCATCTGTGTCGATGATCCGGCACGTCTTGCAGAGGTTGCTGTGGCAACCGTGCTGCAAGACGTGCCGGATCATCGACACAGATGCCATCATCTCACGTGAGAACACCATCCACCAGGTACACGGTACATACTCTTGCAACTCGGCCAACGTTGTCTACCTGATACGCTGCAAGAAAGGATGTCCCGAGGCATGGTACATTGGGGAAACTATGCAGACGCTGCGACAACGGATGAATGAACACCGCTCGACAATCACCAGGCAAGACTGTTCTCTTCCTGTTGGGGAGCACTTCAGCGGTCACGGGCATTCGGCCTCTGATATTCGGGTAAGCGTTCTCCAAGGCGGCCTTCGCGACACACGACAGCGCAGAGTCGCGGAGCAGAAACTGATAGCCAGGTTCCGCACACACAAGGACGGCCTCAACCGGGATATTGGGTTTATGTCACACTATTTCACATAAATATTTCTGCTTTTTTCCTCCTGAGTCTTTATCATGCGATCCTAGAATCAGAATTTATGTCACACTATTTGTAACTCCCACAGTTGCGTGGACCTGCAGAGTTTCACTGGCTGTCTTGTCTGGAGACAATACACATCTTTTTAGCCTGTCTTGATGCTCTCTCCACTCCCATTGTTTTGTTTCTTAAAGACTGGATTAGTTGTAAGTATTCGCATTCCAACCATTATTCATGTAAATTGAGTCTGTGTCTTATAAGTTCTGTTTGTGAACAGAATTCCCACTCACCTGAAGAAGGGGCTCAGAGCCTCGAAAGCTTGTGTGGCTTTTGCTACCAAATAAACCTGTTGGACTTTAACCTGGTGTTGTTAAACTTCTTACTGTGTTTACCCCAGTCCAACGCCGGCATCTCCACATCATGTCTGATCGAAGACAGAGGGTGGTGGTGGATGGAAAATTTTCGGACTGGAGGCAGGTTGCTAGCGGAGTGCCGCAGGGATCGGTGCTTGGTCCTCTGCTCTTTGTGATTTTTATTAATGACTTAGAGGAGGGGGCTGAAGGGTGGATCAGTAAATTTGCTGATGACACCAAGATTGGTGGAGTAGTGGATGAGGTGGAGGGCTGTTGTAGGCTGCAAAGAGACATAGATAGGATGCAAAGCTGGGCTGAAAAATGGCAAATGGAGTTTAACCCTGATAAATGTGAGGTGATTCATTTTGGTAGGACAAATTTAAATGTGGATTACAGGGTCAAAGGTAGGGTTCTGAAGACTGTGGAGGAACAGAGAGATCTTGGGGTCCATATCCACAGATCTCTAAAGGTTGCCACTCAAGTGGATAGAGCTGTGAAGAAGGCATATAGTGTGTTAGCTTTTATTAACAGGGGGTTGGAGTTTAAGAGCCGTGGGGTTATGCTGCAACTGTACAGGACCTTGGTGAGACCGCATTTGGAATATTGCGTGCAGTTCTGGTCACCTCACTATAAGAAGGATGTGGAAGCGCTGGAAAGAGTGCAGAGGAGATTTACCAGGATGCTGCCTGGTTTGGAGTGTCGGTCTTATGAGGAAAGGTTGAGGGAGCTGGGGCTGTTCTCTCTGGAGCGGAGGAGATTGAGGGGAGACTTAATAGAGGTTTATAAAATGATGAAGGGGATAGATCGAGTGAACGTTCAAAGACTATTTCCTCGGGTGGATGGAGCTATTACAAGGGGGCATAACTATAGGGTTCATGGTGGGAGATATAGGAAGGATATCAGAGGTAGGTTCTTCACGCAGAGAGTGGTTGGGGTGTGGAATGGACTGCCTGCAGTGATAGTGGAGTCAGACACTTTAGGAACATTTAAGCGGTTATTGGATAGGCACATGGAGCACACCAGGATGGTAGGGAGTGGGATAGCTTGATCTTGGTTTCAGATGAAGGTCGGCACAACATCGTGGGCCGAAGGGCCTGTTCTGTGCTGTACTGTTCTATGTTCTATGTTCTATGTTAACCTAACCAGCACATCTTTGGAGTGTGGGAGGAAACCGGAGCACCCGGAGGAAACACACGCAGACACGGGGAGAATGTGCAGACTCCACACAAACAGTGACCCAAGCCAAGAACTTGCTTTTCCAAGATCAAAGCAATTACTAGTCAAATTCCTCCTTTATCCCATTTAAATTGGCGAAGATAGGGATCTAGATGAGTATACGGCTTGTAGGAAGGGACTAAAGAAGGAAATTCGGAGAGCCAGAAGGAGTCACGAGAAGGCCTTGGCAGGTAGGATTAAGGAGAACCCTAAGGCGTTCTATAAATATGTGAAAAGTAAAAGGATGAGACGCGAAGGAATAGGGCCAATAGAAGGTGAAGGCGGTAAAATCTGTATGGAACCAGTAGAAATGACAGAGGTGCTTAATGAGTATTTTGCCTCGGTTTTCACAGAGGAGAAGGACCTGGGTGGATGTACTGCGGGCGTGCAGTGGACTGAAAAGATTGAGTATGTGGACTTTAAGAAAGAGGTTGTGCTGGAATCTTTGAATGGCATCAAGCTAGATAAGTCGCCGGGTCCAGATGGGATGTACTCCAGGTTACTGTGGGAGGCGAGGGAAGAGATTGCAGAGCCTCTGGCGATGATCTTTGCATCGTCGATGGAGACAGGAGAGGTGCCAGAGGATTGGAGGATTGCGGATGTGGTTCCTATTTTCAAGAAGGGGAATAGGGATAGCCCAGGAAATTACCAACCGGTGAGTCTAATCTCAGTGGTTGGTAAGCTGATGGAGAAGATCCTGAGGGACAAGATTTATGAGCATTTAGAGAGGTTTCGTATGCTCAAGAATACTCAGCATGGCTTTGTCAAGGGCAGATCGTGCCTTATGAGCCTGGTGGAGTTCTTTGAAAATGTGACTAAACACATTGACGAAGGGAAAGTGGTAGATGTGGTTTATATGGATTATAGCAAGGCATTCGATAAGGTCCCCCATGCAAGGCTTCTAGAAAAAGTGAGAGGGCATGGGATCCAAGGGGCTGCTGCCCTGTGGATCCAGAACTGGCTTGCCCAAAGGAGGCAGAGAGTGGGTATAGATGGGTCTTTTTCTAAATGGAGGTCGGTCACCAGTGGTGTGCCCCAGGGATCTCTTCTGGGACCCTAGCTGTTTGTCATTTTCATAAATGACCTGGATGAGGAAGTGGAGGGATGGGTTGGTAAGTTTGCCGACGACACGAAGGTTGGTGGGATTGTGGATAGTCTGGAGGGATGTCAGAAGTTACAGAGGGACATAGATAGGATGCAAGACTGGGCGGGGAAGTGGCAGATGGACTTCAACCCAGATAAATGCGTAGTGGTCCATTTTGGCAGGTCAAATGGGATGAAGGAGTACAATAGAAAGGGAAAGACTCTTAGTACTGTAGAGGATCAGAAGGACCTTGGGGTCCGGGTCCATAGGACTCTAAAATCGGCCCCGCAGTTGGAGGAGGTGGTTAAGAAGGCGTATGGTGTGCTGGCCTTTGTCAATCGAGGGATTGAGTTTAGGAGTCCGGGGATAATGATAAGACCCTTGTCAGACCCCACTTGGAGTACTGTGCTCAGTTCTGGTCGCCTCATTACAGGAAGGATGTGGAAAAGATTGAAAGGGTGCAGAGGAGATTTACAAGGATGTTGCCTGGATTGAGTGGCATGCCTTATGAGGATAGGCTGAGGGAGCTCGGTCTTTTCTCCTTGGAGAGACGTAGGATGAGGGGAGACCTGATAGAGGTATATAAGATGTTGAGAGGCATAGATCGGGTGGACTCTCAGAGGCTTTTTCCCAGGGTGGAAATGGCTGCTACGAGAGGACACAGGTTTAAGGTGCTGGGGGGTAGGTACAGGGGAAATGTTAGGGGGAGTTTTTCACACAGAGGGTGGTGGGCGAGTGGAATCGGCTGCTGTCAGTGGTGGTGGAGGCGAACTCAATAGGGTCTTTTAAGAGACTCCTGAATGAGTACATGGGACTTAATAGGATGGAGGGTTATAGGTAGGCCTAAAAGGTAGGGATATGTTCGGCACAACTTGTGGGGCTGAAGGGCCTGTTTTGTGCTGTAGTTTGTCTATGTTTCTATGTTTCTATTACCTCATTGCACTTGTTATCCATACCCCTGGTAATAAAACCTAGGATTCTGTATGCTTTATTAACTGCTCTATCAACCTGCCCTGCTCTCTTCAATGACTTTTGCACTTATAAACCCATGTCTCTCTGCTCCGTCACTTGCTTTATAGGAGGTCATAGTCGGAAACATGTGTAAACAGTCTTGGAATTGTACCATTCCTGATGGTTTAAGGACTCAGTCTGTCAAATCCTAGGGTGGGATTTTCTGCCGCACTTGCCCCAAGACTGGAAAATCCTGCCCGAGGTCAACGGACGTTTGCATGGTGACGGGTGGGAATGGAAAATTCTGCACTCACTGTCTGTGTGGAGTTTGCATGTTCTCCCCGTGTCTGTGTGGGTTTCCTCCGGGTGCTCCGATTTCCTCCCACACTCCAAAGATGTGCAGGTTAGGTTGATTGGCCATGCTAAATTGTCCCTAGTGTCAGGGGAATTAGCAGGATAAATACATGGGGTTATGGGGATAGGGCCAGGGTGGGATTGTGGTCGGTGCAGACTCGATGGGCCGAATGGCCTCCTTCTGCACTGTCGGGATTCTATAATTCTATGATTCTATGACTAGAGGTTTCAAGGATTTTTATTCTTTCTGTGGAAAATTTGTCCCATTGTTCATTGGCATTATTTTAATAATATAACATTTCCCATTATCATGGGAACTTGAATTATAAACTTTTATACAATGCATCTTCAATATCTTGTCTTTGTCTGCTCACCCATCCGGAATCCAATTTAGATTTGTGACAATAAATATTCGCCTGACAGAGAAAAAAAAAATCCATCAAGGAAAATAGAAATATTTATTTAGGCTTTTCCAAATGATAGTGGAATGTTTTGCTGTAACTAGCAGGTTCATGCTGTATGCTTTTAATGAAACAATTGCTTTACTAAATTGAGTATTCATTCCACAGAAGGGCTAAAAGGCAGCTAGACCTTGGCTAGACATATCCGTTTTAATAAAAATGAAATTTAAAATTAAGTTTGAAAAGATTTTTAAACTATTTACTGACACTTTGCTGATCCGTGAAATATTTGAGTTGTTATAATAATCATCTACAGTTTGTGTTTGATTGTGAGACTGTCCTTTTATATTTATGTGGCATAGGATCCCGCAATTCAAATGCAATTTTATTTTTAATTCATACTGCCATGTTAAAAAAAGCACGAATGACAGGCTGAATTGTTAAAATTGTAAATGAGTTTTTAAAATGCCTCTAGATGATATATTAATGTATTAAAACTGCACCCAAAATTGCTGTCTTTCCGATATTGCTTGATGCTTTCACATGAAGTATAATTTGCAAAAATGGAAAATATACTAAGATATGCAGAAAGCATTTTCGGGAGGGACATTTATTTTAGTTTAAGGCACCATGTTAAAAAGGAAATATTCAGCTATTTTTGAAGACCATTTGTAATTTAAACAGCATTTTACTTGGCATCAACTACTTCCTGTGGTAATGAATTCCACAGGCTCACCACTCTTTGGGTGAAGAAATGTCTCCTCACCTCCATCCTAAGTGGTCTACCCTGAATCCTCAGACTGTGACCCCTGGTTCTGGACTCCCCCCACCACCGGGAATGTCCTCGCTGCATCTACCCTGTCTAGTCCTGTTAGAATTTTATAAGTCTCTATGAGATCCCCCCTCATTCGTCGGAACTCCAGTGAAAACAATCCTAACCGGGTCAATCTCTCCTCATACATCAGTCCCGCCATCCCCGGAATCAGCCTGGTAAATCTTCGCTGCACTCCCTCCAGAGCAGGGGATGGCAGATTGCACCCATCCATGTGATTAAAGATACTCCCAGAATGTTGTTAGGTTGAGCGTTCCAGGATTTCGACCCAGCGACAATGAAGGAAAAGTGATATATTTGACCATGCATGGTGTGCCCTTGTCCTTTCTGTTAGTGGAGGTTTACTAAATACACTGTGCCCACAGTGCATGGAGAGAATGATAATTAAACTGGAGGAAAGGGTGCTGATCAACCAGACTACTTTGTCTTGGATGGTGTTAATCCACGTCCAAAGATGTGCAGGTTCGGTGGATTGGCCGCGTTAAATTAATCCACAGGGTGGGATTTTACAGCTTCGCTCGTCCCGAAATCGTAAAACCCTGCTCGAGGTCAACAGACCTTTCCATGGTCCTCCCCTCGCCTGCTCCAATTCCCGTGATGGGCAGGACGGTAAAATTCCAGCCATAGCGTCCAAGGTTGTGCAGGTTCGGGGGATTCGCCATGGTAAATATGTGGTGTTTTTTAAAGTTTTTTAAAAAAGTTTATTTATTAGTCACAAGTAAGGCTTACATTAACACTGCAATGAAGTTGCTGTGAAATTCCCCTAGTCGCCACACTCCGGCGCCTGTTCGGGTCAATCCACCTAACCAGCAGGTTTTTCAGACTGTGGGAGGAAACCGGAGCACCCGGAGGAAACCCATGCAGACACGGGGAGAACGCGCAGGCTCCGTACAGACAGTGACCCAAGCCTGGAATTGAACCCGGGTCCCTGGCGCTGTGAGGCAGCAGCGCTAATCACTGTGCCACCACGGGGTGTTATAGGGATAGGGTGGGGGAATAGGCCTAGATAGAGTGCTCTTTTGGAGGTTCAGTGCAGACCCGATGGGCCGAATGGCCTCCTCCTGCACTGTCGGTGTTGGTTACAGATTCCTCAGTGATGGTGGAGACAGAGTGATGGAAAACATAGCAGTCAGTCACTTCCTTTTTCATGTCCTGAATCAGCTAAAGACTCTCCAAATGTTGGAGATGTTCCAGCGTCTAGTAGTGTGATTGGAGTGCCCACGGGCTAAGTGACAGCACTGGTGACGCCAGCTTTAGCACGGGGGGCGGGGGGGAGGGGGTGTGGGGGGGGGGGGGGTGGGGGGGAGGGAGGGGGAAGGAGGTGGGGTGGGATGCACACAGATACCTGGCTCAAGAGAGAGACAAAAGCATATTTCTGATGAGGAAATTTTGCCATCCAATTTTACTAGGCTGCATAACTCTATTCGCGATATCAACATCTCTGAGCGGATTTGACAGGTGAATTGGGCGAAGGTTAAGCACAAGGATGAGGCTTGACTAATAATTGTTAAAATAGAAGCCGGTAAATATGAACCAAAGGGAAATTTATCGTAAAAATAGATAGATACAAAATGGTCTGATCAGGCAAGGCACTAAAGTGAAAAGGGAAAAGTTACGCAACTTGAAAAGAAATAATTTGCATTTATATTTCTGTAACTATGGGGTAATCCATAAACACCTTAAAACTAATGATGCAAACTTAAAGTATGATCTCCACTGTAATGTCAGAAACCATGGCAGTTAAAGTTTTACAGATTAAAGTTTATTTATTAGTGTCACAAGTAGCCTTACATTAACACTGCAATGAAGTTACTGTGAAAATCCCCGAGTCACCACACTCCGGCGCCTGTTCGGGTACACTGAGGGAGAATTTAACATGGCCAATCCACCTAACCAGCATGTCTTTTCGACTGTGGGAGGAAACCGGAGCACCCGGAGGAAACCCATGCAGACACGGGGAGAATGTGTAGGCTCCACACAGACAGTGACCCAAGCCACGGATCGAACACGGGTCCCTGGCGCTGTGAGGCAGCGGCGCTAATCACTGTGCCACCGTGCTGCCCATTGGCTAATTTGGACACAGCAAAGCCCCACAAACAACAATGAGGTCAATCATCAGAGAACCTGTGAGGTTGAGCGATTTGGTTGGCCGGACCCCTCTTCAAATCGTGCAATAAAATCCTTTCTGGCAGCTGAGATGGAGACTTCCCTCCTTATTGCATCTCCCATTCTGCACCCTCTAACTGCACCCTCCATACTGCACCCTCCATACTGCACCCTCCATACTGCACCCTCCATACTGCACCCTCCATACTGCACCCTCTAACTGCACCCTCCATACTGCACCCTCCATACTGCACCCTCCATACTGCACCCTCCATACTGCACCCTCTAACTGCACCCTCCCTACTGCACCCTCTAACTGCACCCTCCATACTGCACCCTCTAACTGCACCCTCTAACTGCACCCTCCATACTGCACCCTCCATACTGCACCCTCCATACTGCACCCTCTAACTGCACCCTCTAACTGCACCCTCTAACTGCACCCTCCATACTGCACCCTCTAACTGCACCCTCCATACTGCACCCTCCATACTGCACCCTCCATACTGCACCCTCCATACTGCACCCTCTAACTGCACCCTCCCTACTGCACCCTCTAACTGCACCCTCCATACTGCACCCTCTAACTGCACCCTCTAACTGCACCCTCCATACTGCACCCTCCATACTGCACCCTCCATACTGCACCCTCTAACTGCACCCTCTAACTGCACCCTCTAACTGCACCCTCCATACTGCACCCTCCATACTGCACCCTCCATACTGCACCCTCTAACTGCACCCTCTAACTGCACCCTCTAACTGCACCCTCCATACTGCACCCTCCATACTGCACCCTCCATACTGCACCCTCTCACTGCACCCTCCATACTGCACCCTCCATACTGCACCCTCTAACTGCACCCTCTAACTGCACCAAAGTGACTGCCTTTAGCACCTTGGCCTGCGGTACTGTATTAAAATGGTTATATAAATGCAGATTGTTCTGGCCTTTGGATGATAGATGCTCACTTCCTTCGGTGAAACTTGGATCTGTGACCTTGTAATTCAGAGGTGACATTTCTTTACTGATCAAGATGTGGAGATGCCGGCGTTGGACTGGGGTGGGCACAATAAGAAGTCTCACAACACCAGGTTAAAGTCCAACAGGTTTATTTGGAATCTCGAGCTTTTGGAGCACTGCTCCTTTATCAGGTGAGATAATTCCCATCTCTTTAACCTGTGATTATCCCTCTCTCCACTCGCACTGTCTGTACCCATAAAGACTTGATTACCTGTAAAGACTCGCATTCCATCCATTCTTCACATTCCAATCTGTAATTATCTTGCAGTTGTGTCTCTGTCTATATATGCCGTGTTTGTGAACCTACCTCCCCATTCACCTGATGAAGGAGCAGCGCTCCGAAAGCTCATGATTCCAAATAAACCTGTTGGACTTTAACCTGGTTTCTCACTGTACTGACCAGAGTTGATATGTGTGAGGTTGTGGGAGAGCGCAGACTCTGCTGGGGGGTAATGCTGAAAGGCCAAACCACTCGGGGAGAAATCGTGTTGTTTGTTTTCATGATCCGAAAGATGTGCCACAACAGATACAACAGACAAGATCCTATCCTATTGTAGGCCCTCCATAGGCAGCCATGGCACCTGCCTACAAAAAACACAGGGATCATTTAAATATGATAACAATAGGCTGAATTTTCCCGTCCCGTCCGGAGCGGGCGGAAATGGACCATGCAAAAGTCTGTTGACCTCAGGCCGGAATTTCCAGCCTTGGGGCGAGTGTGACCGGAAAGTCCGGCCCAAGGTTTCTGCACTAGTTGTTATTTGTACATACCTGAAACATCAAGTTAACCTGACTCGCAAATCATCTTTTATGAATGAGTTGATTTCCTGTAATTCTACCCAAAGCAAGTTCAAGGATTCAACCATTGACTTAGAATCCCAACAGTGCAGAGAGAGGCCATTCAGCCCTCCGAGTCCCCAACCCATTCTCCGACAGAGAATCTTACTTCGGCCCTTTCCCCATAACCCCTCAAATTTACCCCACTAAAGCTTATATCTTGGGAAACTAAGGGGCAATCAACCTAACCCGCACATCTTTGGACTGTGGGAGGCAACCCACGCAGACACAGGGAGAACGTGCAAAGTCCACACAGTCACCCAAGGCCGGAATTGAACCCAGGTTGCTAGCACCGAGTGCTAACCACTGTGCCACCATGCCACTCTGGGGGCACCTGACATCCTGTTAAAAGCCTGCCCTGCTCCCACACACTATTGCTGCTTTACAGGCCCAAAGAGACCCTGACTTTCCATTGTTTCTCAGGAAAGGGTGTCAAGTGTCTGTTGCTATTGGCACTGGGTTGCCCCGGGCAACGTCCTTCATGTTGCTCGACTGCCTCTATTTTCCTGACGCCTCCTCCCCTGCACTCTCCATCCGGAGCTGCGTTTCCCATGTGGAGGTGTTTAGCATACTGCAGGCTACCATTATCCCTGGCAGACACACCAGGCTGTGCTGCTGAGGCTCACCAGACCTCGGGAGATACCCGGAGCATGCCTGCAGGCTGCTTGAGCAGATATTTCTCAGCTGTTTCCACACACAGGTAGCTGGGCAAACAAAGCAGCTCTTCACGTTCCCATGGGCACTTCGTATTCTCCGAAAGGAGCAATGGGATTCTAATTTCAAAGTGCCATGATTATTAAAAGTGGATAGATGAAATTCATGCTCCAGGTTCAGCTCCTTTCATCATTTCAGTGGGTTAGATTAGTGAGAAAACCCTTCCCATAATATGCAGCTGATCTGTGAGCATCCCAATCCAACATGGAACACAATCGCAACGTGCCGGTATTGCTTCTTCCAGGGTATATGCTACATCAGATGTAATTAGTACCCAAGTGACATTGGTATCCTGAGTTGCTAAGCAACAGGAAGTATAAGGATGTTAAGATATTGACAGCAATTTATGGACAGTTTCAGGTTTCTGTTTTAATTCTTTATCGTCTGGTTTTGTGCCTGTTGTAATATCCCGACCCCCAACGCCCCCCCCCCCCCCGCCCCCACTCTCACCACCTCCCCAGAATCATCATCAGCACCATAGACCCATAGAAACGTTACAGCACAGGAGGAGGCCATTTGGCCCATCTTGCCCATGCCACACCAATGGGAATCAGTGGAGTTTCCATTGCAAATTCCCCTGTGTGAAGTGTTTGGAATTTTATGATCATCGAATGGTCACAATGCAGAATGAGACCATTCAGCCCATCTTACTCATGCTGGCTCTCCTGAAGAACATTTAGAGTCATAGAGTCATAGAGGTTTACAGCATGGAAACAGGCCCTTCGGCCCAACTTGTCCATGCCACCCCTTTCTTTAACCCTGAAGCAAGTCCCAATTCCCCGCATTTGGCCCATATCCCTCTATACCCATCTTACCCATGTAACTGTCTAAATGCTTTTTAAAAGACAAAATTGTACCCGCCTCTACTACTACCTCTGGCAGCTCGTTCAAAACACTCACCACCCTCTGTGTGAAAAAATTGTCCTTCTGGACACTTTTCTATCGCTCCCCTCTCACCTTAAACCTACGCCCTCTAGTTTTAGACATCCCTACCTTTGGGAAAAGTTATTGACTATCTAGCTGATCTGTGCCCCTCATTATTTTATAGACCCCTATAAGATCACCCCTCAGCCTCCTACACTCCAGGGAAAAAAGTCCCAGTCTATCCAGCCTCTCCTTATAACTCAATCCATCAAGTCCCGGTAGCATCCTAGTAAATCTTTTCTGCACTCTTTCTAGTTCAATAATATCCTTTCTATAATAGAGTGACCAGGACTGCACACAGTTTTTACTAGTTACTAGTTTACTAGTTAATTTCTACTCGTTATCCCCCTCCCCTTTCCGTATAGACCAGTAATATTCTCCTATTCAACTGTTTATCCAATTCCCGTTCGGAAGCTACATTTGTCCCATCCTCCAGCACACTCTCAGGCAGCACATTCCAGATCCTGGCCTCTCAATGAACCAAAGGCCTTTCCTCATCTCATTGCTGCTTCTTTTACCAATCGCCTCCAATCCTAGAATCTTAAGTTAACGGGAACAGTTTCTCCCAATCTAATTACCCCACAAATGTGAGGTAATGCATTTTGGAAGGTCTAATACAGATAGGAAATATACAGTAAATGGCAGAACCCTTAGGAGTATTGATAGGCAGAGGGATCTGGGTGTACAGGTACACAGGTCACTGCAAGTGGCAATGCAGGTGGAGAAGGTAGTCAAGAAGGCATACGGCATGCTTGCCTTCATCGGCCGGGGCATTGAGTTTAAAAATTGGCAAATCATGTTGCAGCTTTATAGAACCTTAATTAGGCTTGGAATATAGGGCCTGATTTTACCATTGCGTCGCGTCCGAAAACGGGCGCGGAAACGTGGTAAAGTCGGGTGTGAGGCCATTAACGCGATCCGCGCCCGCATCTGCGCAGATTGCCACTTTATCGAAACCCGGGAAACCCGCGTTTGCCAATCCGGAACCGTGCCGCTATGGACCTGCTAAATTAAAATCTGACTCGGGTGCTCCAGCTGCTGAAGAGCGAGTTCAGAATTTCCAACTGCTCTCTGACTCAGATCAGTGGGGGGGGGAAGGAGGGAGGCGGGTCAGATCATTCTCTGGTTGGGTGGGGAGGGGAGTGAGACCAGAATGTTGTCTGGGGGGGGAGGATGGAGGCGGGGGACGGATGGATCTCTGGTGGGGGGGCGGAGGGGGCAGGGGAGTCCGCTGCCACTCTGTGGGCGATCGGTGGGGGGGGGAGGGGGGCAGGGGTGGCGATCGGTCTGGGTAGCTGTGGGGGGGGAGTTGATAAGGGGGACAGCGATGTCTGTTGGTAGTGGGGGGTTAATAGGGGGGACAGTGATGTGTATGGATAGCAGGGGGGCGGGTGGATAAGGGGGACAGTGATGTCCGCTTTCTCCGCTTTCTGCGGCCCGGGAGCGATCTGGCACGGGCGCGCATTTTCAAGTTTTTTTCTAACTGCGCATGCGCAGTTCAGAGCTCCGATTGTTTTGGGTGTGCTAAGCCCCGCCCACAGCGCGAATGGGACTGGCGATTTTTTCGTCAGGCTGAGTGCGTATGGGGGCGCCTGAAAGCAGGTTTCCAAGTCGGATCGGAATTACGCCCAGATTCAGCACTTAGAATGAAAATGGTAAAATCATGCCCATAGTGTTCAATTCTGGTCGCCACACTACCAGGAGGATGTGGAAGCTTTCGAGAGGGTATAAATGAGATTTACCAGGATGTTGCCTGGCATGGAGGGTATTAGCTATGAGGAGAGGTTGGAGAAACTTGGTTTGTTCTCACTGGAACGATGGAGGTTGAGGGGAGACCTGATAGAAGTCTACAAGATTATTAGAGGCATGGACAGAGTGGATAGTCAGAAGCTTTTTCCCAGGGTGGAAAAGTCAATTACTAGGGGGCATAGGTTTAAGGTGCGAGGGGCAAGGTTTAAAGGAGATGTACGAGGCAAGTTTTTTATACAAAGAGTGGTGGGTGCCTGGAACTCGCTGCCGGGGGAGGGAGTGGAAGCGGATACGATAGTGACTTTTAAGGGGCATCTGGACAAATACATAAATATACATTTCAATATATAAAAGGTAAGAGAGGCAAAAATAGACATTGGACCACTGGAAAATGAGGCTGGAGAAGTAATAATAGGAAACAAAGCAATGGCAGAGG
The DNA here is from genome assembly GCF_964213995.1 of Mustelus asterias. Taxonomy (NCBI): domain Eukaryota; kingdom Metazoa; phylum Chordata; class Chondrichthyes; order Carcharhiniformes; family Triakidae; genus Mustelus; species Mustelus asterias. The sequence goes on from NC_135823.1 coordinate 70,221,008, forward strand.
AACTGAATAGTTATTTTGCATCAGTCTTCACGGCGGAAGACACCAGTGGGATGCCAGAGCTCCAGGAGAATCAGGGGGCACAGGTGAGTGTAGTGGCCATCACTAAGGAGAAGGTTATGGGGAAACTGAAAGGTCTGAAGGTGGATAAATCACCTGGAGCGGATGGACTACACCCCAGGGTTCTAAAAGAAAGCTGAGGAAATTGTGGAGGCGTTGGTGGTGATCTTTCAGGAATCACTGGAGGCAGGGAGGGTACCAGAGGACTGGAAAGTAGCGAATGTAACACCGCTGTTTAAGAAGGGAGGGAGGCAGCAGACGGGAAATTATAGGCCGGTTAGCCTGACTTCGGTCATTGGCAAGATTTTAGAGTCCATGATTAAAGATGAGATCACAGAGTACTTGGAAGTTATAAAGTAGGACTGAGTCAGCACGGCTTTGTCAAGGGGAGGTCATGTCTGACAAATCTGTTAGAGTTCTCTGAGGAGGTAACAAGGAAGTTAGATAAAGGAGAACAAGTGGACATGATTTATTTAGGTTTCCAGAAGGCCTTTGACAAGGTGCCACATAGGAGACTGTTAAATAAGTTAAGAGCCCATGGTGTTAAGGGTAAGATCCTGGCATGGATAGAGGATTGGCTGACTGGCAGATGGCAGAGAGTGGGGATAAAGGGGTCTTTCTCAGGATGGCAGCCGGTGACTAGTGGTGTGCCTCAGGGGTCAGTGCTGGGACCACAACTTTTCACAATATACATTAACGATTTGGAAGAAGGAACTGAAGGCACTGTTGCTAAGTTTGCAGATGATACAAAGATATGTAGAGGGACAGGTAGTATTGAGGAAGCGGGGGGTTGCAGAAGGACTTGGACAGGTTAGGAGAGTGGGCAAAGAAGTGGCAGATGGAATACAATGTGGAAAAGTGTGAGGTTATGCATTTTGGAAGGAGGAATGGAGGCATAGACTATTTTCTAAATGGGAAAATGCTTAGGAAATCAGGAACACAAAGGGACTTGGGAGTCCTTGTTCAAGATTCTCTTAAGATTAACGTGCAGGTTCAGTCGGCGGTTAGGAAGGCAAATGCAATGTTAGCATTCACGTCGAGAGGGCTAGAATACAAGAGCAGGGATGTACTTCTGAGGCTGTATAAGGCTCTGGTCAGATCCCATTCAGAGTATTGTGAGCAGTTTTGGGCCCCGTATCTAAGGAAGGATGTGTTGGCCTTGGAAAGGGTCCAGAGGAGGTTCACAAGAATGATCCCTGGAATGAAGAACTTGTCATATGAGGAACGGTTGAGGACTCTGGGTCTGTGCTCGTTGGAGTTTAGAAGGATGAGGGGGGATCTTATTGAAACTTACAGGATACTGCGAGGCCTGGATAGATTCGACATGGAGAGCATTTTTCCACTAGTAGGAAAAACTAGAACCAGAGGGCACAACCTCAGGCTAAAGGGACGATCCTTTGAAACAGAGATGAGGAGGAATTTCTGCAGCCAGAGAGTGGTGAATCTGTGGAACTCTTGGCTGCAAAAGGCTGTGGAGGCCAGGTCATTGAGTGTCTTTAAGACAGAGATAGATAGGTTCTTGATTAATAAGGGGATCAGGAGTTATGAGGAAAAGGCAGGAGTATGGGGATGAGAAAAATATCAGCCATGATTGAATGGCGGAGCAGACTTGATGGGCCGAGTGGCCTAATTCTGCTCCTATGTCTTATCGTTTTATGGTCTTATGAATAGGATGGGAATAGAGGGATATGGTCCCCGGAAGGGTAGGGGGTTTTAGTTCAGTCGGGCAGCATGGTCAGTGCAGGCTTGGAGGGTCGAAGGGCCTGTTCCTGTGCTGTAATTTTCTTTGTTCTTTGTTCTAGTTTGTCTAACCTTCCCCTTGATTCCGAACACTTTTAGCAAATCTCACCTTCTGGATCGTGAGTTACTGAGAAAATGGCAAAGGTGTGTTAGACGGTAAAAAAAAGCACCTCAACATTTAGCTGACATTTATCACCCGCTGGCTTTTTGTATCAGTACACGCGATCATCGCTACCTGCTAGCAACACATGCTTAGCTATCTATTATCCTTGATAGATTTGAAATGTCTCCACATTCACCCAGGAAGTTTGAACTTCTGCATGTAAGGTGATGAAACTTTTACAGATGCACCATAGAAAGCATTCTTTCTGGTTGTATCACAGCTTGGTATGGGCTCCTGCTCTGCCCAATTCCGCAAGAAACTACAAAGGGTCATGAATGTAGCCCAATCCATCACGCAAACCAGCCTCCCATCCATTGACTCTGTCTACACTTCCCACTGCCTCGGCAAAGCAGCCAGCATAATGAAGGACCCCACGCACCCCGGACATTCTCTCTTCCACCTTCTTCTGTCGGAAAAAGATACAAAAGTCTGAGGTCACTTACCAACCGACACAAGAACAGCTTCTTCCCTGCTGCCGTCAGACTTTTGAATGGACTTACCTTGCATTAAGTTGATCTTTCTCTACACCCTAGCTATGACTGTAACAATATATTCTCCACTCTCTCGTTTCCTTCTCTATGAACGGTATGCATTGTCTGTATAGCGCGCAGGAAACAATACTTTTCACTGTGTGTTAATACATGTGACAATAATAAATCAAATCAAATCAAAGAAGATATTATCTGAATAGAGCTTATTGAGATCTGCAGCCTCCTCGGAATATAATCACCAAATACTTGCTGGCCCTGGTGTTTGGCCAATGGTGTGTCTGCAAAGCTCGCTGTTATCCAATGTAAACAATGCATGTCTGTGTTGTGTGTCACATGATTATGTGGTGATATTGTCAGAGGCATTTGGGAGATTTTTCCTCTCTTCCATCTTGGATTGTGAGCAAGTGACACCTTTCTAATGAAGCTCCACTAACCGGTGAAGTAACCCACTGTGTGGCATCCTTTTCATTCTTTTATCTTTGCTGTTGAAGTGAGCTGACTATTTTGTTCAGGACCAGATCAGAAAGTCCAAGTTACATTATGCAATTTTATAGGGTGGACATTGCAATTGTCTCGGGTGTTGGTGAGACCACATCTGGAGTATTGTGTCCAGCTTTGGTTTCCTTACTTGAGGAAGGATGCGGTGGCATTGGAGGCAGTTCAGAGGAGGTTCACTAGATTGATTCCAGGGATGAAAGGGTTGACGCATGAAGAGAGATTAAACAGATTGGGCTTGTACTCACTGGGGTTTAGAAGGACGAGAGGGGATTTGATCGAGGTATACAAAATTTTAAAGGGGATTGATGAAGTAAATGCAGACCAAATGTTTCCACTTATGGGGCAGTCTGGAACAAGAGGTCACGGTTATAGGTTGAGAGGCGGTAGATTTAAAACTGAGATGAGGAGGAACTACTTCTCGCAGAGGGTGGTGAATTTGTGGAACTCGCTGCCCCATCGCGCGGTGGAGTCTGAATCGTTGAATGGGTTCAAGAGGGAGATGTATTTCTAATAAAAACGGGATAAGGGGATATGGGGAACAGGTGGGGAGGTGGATTTGAGACCAGGGGGAGATCAGCCAGGATCTGATTGAATGGCGGAGCAGGCTCGAAGGGCTGAATTAGACTTCTGCCCCTAATCCCTATGTTCCGATTATGAAGTTTGCCTGGACCCCCAACCATTATTTTGATCTTGGCATTAGTGGTGAGGATAAAATGTTCCACTCCAGGTGTGATTCTATTAACCCACTAGAAGAATTTTATCAAAACAAACTTTATTTTAACAATACAGTCTAAATATAACAAATGAGTTAGCTTACTGTGAACAATGGAATTCCTTAAACATGACGAGGTACAATTCTTAACTGCTAATTCATCTTTAATAGTTCCAATTGAAGCAATTTCCCTCCTGGACTTATACTCCTTTTCAAAATCAGTTAGTAAATAACCCAGGCTCACATGATTATTACTTGGTACCAGCCCTAGAGTCTTTAACCCCCCTGAACAGGGATACAGATAGACACTTGTCTTCTGACTCTCACACAACAGCAAAGAACAAAGAACAAAGAACAGTACAGCACAGGAAACAGGCCCTTCGGCCCTCCAAGCCTGTGCCGCTCCTTGGTCCAACTAGACCAATCGTTTGTATCCCTCCATTCCCAGGCTGCTCATGTGACTATCCAGGTAAGTCTTAAACGATGCCAGCGTGTCTGCCTCCACCACCCTACTTGGCAGCGCATTCCAGGCCCCCACCACTCTCTGTGTAAAAAACATCCCTCTAATATCTGAGTTACACCTCGCCCGTCTCACCTTGAGCCCGTGACCCCTCGTGATCGTCACTTCTGATCTGGGAAAAAGCTTCCCACCGTTCACCCTATCTATCCCCTTCATAATCTTGTACACCTCTATTAGATCTCCCCTCATTCTCCGTCTTTCCAGGGAGAACAAGCCCAGTTTACCCAATCTCTCCTCATAGCTAAGACCCTCCATACCAGGCAACATCCTGGTAAACCTTCTCTGCACTCTCTCTAATGCCTCCACGTCCTTCTGGTAGTGCGGCGACCAGAACTGGACACAGTACTCCAAATGTGGCCTAACCAGCGTTCTATACAGCTGCATCTTCAGACTCCAGCTTTTATACTCTATACCCCATCCTATAAAGGCAAGCATACCATATGCCTTCTTCACCACCTTCTCCACCTGTGTTGCCACCTTCAAGGATTTGTGGACTTGCACACCTAGGTGCCTCTGTGTTTCTATACTCTTGATGGCTCTGCCATTTATTGTATAACTCCTCCCTACATTATTTCTTCCAAAATGCATCACTTCGCATTTATCTGGATTAAATTCCATCTGCCACCTCTCCGCCCAATTTACCAGCCTATCTATATCCTGCAGTATTGCCCGACAATGCTCTTCGCTATCCGCAAGTCCAGCCATCTTCGTGTCATCCGCAAACTTGCTGATTACACCAGTTACACCTTCTTCCAAATCATTTATATATATCACAAATAGCAGAGGTCCCAGTACAGAGCCCTGCGGAACAACACTGGTCACAGACCTCCATCCGGAAAAAGACCCTTCGACCGCTACCCTCTGTCTCCTATGGCCAAGCCAGTTCTCCACCCATCTAGCCACTTCTTGTATCCCATGAGCCTTAACCTTTTTAACCAACCTGCCATGTGGGACTTTGTCAAATGCCTTACTGAAATCCATATAGACGACATCCACGGCCCTTCCATTGTCAACCGTTTTTGTCACTTCCTCAAAAAACTCCACCAAATTTGTAAGGCACGACCTCCCTCTTACAAAACCATGCTGTCTGTCACTAATGAGATTGTTCCGTTCTAAATGCACATACATCCTGTCTCTAAGAATCCTCTCCAACAACTTCCCTACCACGGACGTCAAGCTCACCGGCCTATAATTTCCTGGGTTATCCCTGCTACCCTTCTTAAACAACGGGACCACATTCGCTGTCCTCCAATCCTCAGGGACCTCACGTGTGTCCAAAGAAGCGACAAAGATTTCCGTCAGAGGCCCAGCAATTTCATCTCTCGTCTCCCTGAGCAGTCTAGGATAGCTGCCATCAGGCCCTGGGGCTTTGTCAGTTTTAATGTTCCCTAAAAAACCTAACATTTCCTCCCTTGTAATGGAGATTTTCTCTAACGGGTCAACACCTCCCTCCGAGACACTCCCGGTCAACACGTCCCTCTCCTTCGTGAATACCGATGCAAAGTATTCATTTAGAGAAAGATCTGTCTTCAAACAGCAGAACTCCAGAGAGAGAGAGAGAGAGGGGAAGAAACACCTCTTGCCTTTTTGCAGACCCTAGCAGACAACTGCCTGCTTGTCTCTCTGTAAGCCTAGCTCTACCCATTCACAAGACTCTTTCTCTTGTCAATCAACTTAATTAAACCCTTCTCAGAAACCCCAGGGGACAACCCAAAAAAATGAACAAAACTGCATTAGCTCAGATTAAAACAAACACCCCATTATCTAGGATCAGCTTTGCTGCTGCATTCTCAGCATGTGCGCTTCCTGTTGCA
>NC_135823.1:70227202-70232202 GCF_964213995.1 Mustelus asterias
GCTGCATTCTCAGCATGTGCGCTTCCTGTTGCAGACAAATCTGCATTGTGATCAGAGCTGACGTTTAAAACATTCCCTTCACCAAGAACCATGATATCGATACATTTATTAAAGACACAGTATTGTCACAACTTTAGTATTTAACAGTTGCAATCTGTAATCCGGAATGGGTGAGAGGCAGGTTAATATATGTAAATTTATTGTAATGTTGTTTTACATTTGCTTAGTGAGCCTGACACTCAATCGTCCGGGTCCACCCCTCTTTATGACCTCGCTGGGAAAGGTCTCACTGGCGAGGAATAGTCATGGTCCTCATGAACAGTCGACTTGGCCTTGCCGGTGGAACCAGAGGCCATTGAGCCCTCCCGGGGAGGCCGAGGGCTAGGAGGAGTGACTCTTGGGCAATGCCCACAGGATAGTGCCCGGAGGCGGGGCTAATAGGGGTAGGGCCTGTGGGGGCAGGGGCAATGGTGGGAGTGGCTAATTTACGGGAGGGGCAAAGAGCGGGGGGGCCCACTGCCACTCTGCATGGATAAGGGGGGGATGGAGGGAGAGAGCCCCCTTTGCAGGAATCAGTAGGGGGGAGGGTGGTGGGTCCACGATCGGTGGGGGAGGGGGGTCCGTGATCTGTCTGGGTGGCGAGGGGGGTTGGCGGGGACTGTATCTCGGGTCGCGGGCCCCAGCGATTGCAGAGGGGGGGGAGCTGCTTCAGGCTGCCTGCTGCAGCACGGGCCTGGCAACTCTCTCTTTGTCTGTCAGACACCTGCTGCTGCTAATGCGCATGTGCAGCATCAGAGGTGCGGGGGACGGGGGGGGGGGGGGGGGGGGTGGGGCGGGGGGTGGTGCGGGGGGGGGGGGGGCGGTGTGGGGGGGGGTGAGATGGAAGGGTTGCTAACTTTCCTGTTGATTGGGATGAGAGTTGCACGTATCACAAATGTTGTGAATTTCCTGAGTGTCTCTGGGATAGTTTTCTGCAACAATTTATTCTGGAACCAACAAGGGGAATGTTTATTAAATTTAGTAACAAGTCACAAATCAGATTTAACTCACAGCCCAGCAGCACGCGGACATTTATCTACTGGTAATTACAACGTGTCCGTGTTCCACATAATGTTTCAAACGGCAAAACAAGAAACAGCGACTGATAGGGAGGATGGGGTTTGGGGGGGGGGGGGTAGGGTGGAGTTGGGCGGATGGGAATAGGATAGAGTGGGGGGAGGGCTGGGAGTAGAGTGGAGTGGGGGGTGAGGGGAAGGTGGAGGGGGTGTGGGGGGCAGGGTGGAATGGCTGGTAGGGTGGAGTGGGGGTAGGTTGGAGTGGGGGGAGGGTGGAGTGGGGGGATGGGGGTAGGGTGGAGAGGGGGTGGGGGTAGGGTGGAGTGGGGGTGGGGTTAGGGTGAAGTGGAGGGTGGAGGTAGCGTGGAGTGGGGGGTGGGTTTAGGGCGGAGTGGGGGTGGGGGGGTGGGAGTAGGGTGGAGTGGGGGCCGGGGTAGGGTGGAGTGGGGGGTGGGGTTAGGGTGGAGTGGGGGGTGGGGGGGGTGGGAGTAGGGTGGAGTGGGGGTGTGGGGGTGGGAGTAGGGTGGAGTGGGGGCCGGGGTAGGGTGGAGTGGGGGGTGGGGTTAGGGTGGAGTGGGGGGTGGGGGGGGTGGGAGTAGGGTGGAGTGGGGGGATGGGGGTAAGGTGGAGAGGGAGGTGGGGGGGTGGGGGGGTGGGAGTAGGGTGGAGTGGGGGGTGGGGGTAGGGTGGAGTGGGGTGTGGGGGGGGTGGGAGTAGGGTGGAGTGTGGTGTTGGGGTAGGGTGGAGTGGGGGGATGGGGGTAAGGTGGAGAGGGGGGTGGGGGGGGGTGGGAGTAGGGTGGAGTGGGGGGATGGGGGTAAGGTGGAGAGGGAGGTGGGGGGGTGGGAGTAGGGTGGAGTGGGGGGATGGGGGTAAGGTGGAGAGGGGGTGGGGCAGAGTGTGGGAGCAGCGACGCGAGTGAAAAATCTCGCGAGATGTCCAAATTGCATTTCATGCTAGCGTTGAAGTTTGATGCGATTGCACCCCCCATCCCGCACCCTCCCCCCCCACCCCCCCCCCCCGCCTCCCGCCCACTGATGCGACAGGATTCCTGATGTTTGACTTGGGGGACATCGCTATAAAACATTCACATCTCATTATCCAGCTTTGGCAGCAGAATCCATTCACGTTGGCATGAAGCCAGGTTGGCGTGAATCACGGCCGGACGCCCACGGCGTGCATCTCGCGAGCAAACCCCACAGAGGAGCTCAGCTGAGTTTTACTGAAAGTGGAGTCACAGGTGGACAGAGTGGTGAAGAAGGCATTCGGCATGCTTGGTTTCATTGGTCAGAACATTGAATACAGGAGTTGGGACGTCTTGTTGAAGTTGTACAAGACATTGGTAAGACCACGCTTGGAATACTGTGTGCAATTCTGGTCACCCTATTATAGGAAGGATATTATTAAACTAGAAAGAGTGCAGAAAAGATTTACTAGGAGGCTACTGGGACTTGATGGATTGAGTTATAAGGAGAGGCTGGATAGACTGGGACTTTTTTCTCTGGAGCGTAGGAGGCTGAGGGGTGATCTTATAGAGGTCTATAAAATAATGAGGGGCACAGATCAGCTAGATAGTCAATATCTTTTCCCAAAGGTAGGGGAATCTGAAACTAGAGGGCATAGGTTTAAGGTGAGAGGGGAGAGATTATAATGGACCCAGAGGGACAATGTTTTCACACTGAGGGTGGTGCGTGTCTAGAACAAGCTGCCAGAGGTAGTAGTAGAGGAGGGTACAATTTTGCCTTTTAAAATGCATTTAGACAGTTACATGGGTAAGACGGGTATAGAGGGATATGGGCCAAACGCGGGCAATTGGGATGGGACTAGCTTAGGGGTTAAAAAAAGGGTGGCATGGACAATTTGGGACGAGGGCCTGTTTCCATGCTGTAAACTTCTATGACTCTATGAATCTATTGCTCAGTTTGCACAGCTGGGAGGTCATGTCTGGGCACAACCCAGGCAGTGGCAGGGGGCAGTGCTGAGGAGGTGGATGAGGGGTTGCATGGCGGGGGGCAGTGGGGGTGTGTGAGGGGATGGAGGGGGGGGGTTCCATATGAACTTTGTGCACTGGAGGCCTCTAAAAAGCTGCCTGATCTTTACCAAACGTAATTGTTGGCAGTGTTGGCTCCGTCAGAGTGATGGCGTGGGACCCCCCCTTTGCCTTTCTTTTTCCATGTTCCCAACAATCTCAATGTCAGAGAAAGCCACATCTCTGCCGATGGCTTCAACTCTGCTTTTCCCACCTGCTGCTGCACTCGACCAAATATAAGGAAAATCCCGCCCTCAGGTTCTGACCTGGATTCGGCTGACTTCAATGGGAAAAGACCAAGGGGGCGATTTTGCCAAAATAATTCTAAGTCCAGAATGGATGTGAAAATGGGAGAGTTTCAGATCCGTTTTTTTTTGACGAGGCGACCAGTCGAATATTATGCACTCTGTGCAATTAAAAAAAAACCCTCGATCTGATTTCTGCCTGTAGGGGGAGTGGACGGGGCCTAAATCACCTGAAACCCAGCTGACAGCAGCAGAGGGCGCCATTGCGCACGTGCAGGTTTCCATGCTCTGAATGTATCAGAGACCTATCTTTGCCTCTGCTGCTATTAGTCGGCTTTCTGACGCACAGTGGCAGTGCGTACCATCTACAACATGCACTGCAGCAACTCACAATAGCTTCTACAATACCTTCTAGAGTGGTGATCTCTGTCACCAAGAAGGACAAGATACCTCGGAACACCACCACCAACAAATTCCTCTCCGAGCCACTCACCATCCTGATTTGGAAATATATCGCCGTTTCTTCACTGTCGCTGGGTCAAAACCCTGGGACTCCCTCCCTAACAGCACGGTGGGTGTACCTACACCAAATGGTCTGCAGCCGTTCAAGAAGACAGCTCACCACCACCTTCTCAAGGACAACTAGGAATGGACAATAAATGCTGGTTGGGCCAGCGACGCCCACATTCAACAAATAAATAAAAATAAATAAATCTTGTCATTTTAAAAACGACAAGGTATGAAGTAGATTTATTGTTGCTGGGTTAACAACTCGTTACTGTGACAGTAATCACTTCAAAATCAGTCACCGTATGTCACCAGCTCTAGGAACCATATTGGTCACATTCTCCAACAAACCTCCAATTCCCCCCGAGCCCCAAATTCAGCCGGTCCGTTTCCCTACCTGCCATCAGGGTGCACCGCTCGGTATAATCTCAGTAAATGCCACAAGCTTTCCCATGTTGTCAGTAAGCGGTGTGAACCCAATCGATTGGAGCACAAGCAGACTGTGCTTTCCATTCCGAGCTCTTTGCGTTCATTACTACGTTCTACTCCGCACTGCCAATCCCATTCCCAATCTTCCCAAGAAGCCAAAGGGAAAATCATTTTGCTGGGCTGAGGGGAACGGATGGGGGAGTGGGACTGGCTGAGTTGCTTTTGCAGAGAGCCAGCATGCACACCAGAGGCTGAATGGCCTCATTCAGTGCTGTACTCATTCTATGACACGAACCTGCTTTGATTCTCCCACCTTGCTCGCGGCCCACCCCCACACCCCCACTCCATCCTACCCCAACCCCCCCCACTCCACCCAATCCCCACTCCATCCTACCCCCATCCCCCCTCCACCCTACCCCCACCCACCCACTCCACCCTACCCCCACTCCACCCTACCCCCACACCCCCACTCCACCCTATTGCACGATTGGCTGATGCATTGGTCACAAAACTATGGAAGGTAAATAAACGTGATAGGCGAGGGACAGAATTCTCTGGCCATTCGCATCCCGCCGCCTCTGCAAGCGAGGATGGGGAATTTGGCACTCAGCAAAATCTCAAATTCCTTCGAGAGCTTCAGGTGTCCAGATCACCAACAACCTGTCCTGGTCCCCCCATGCCAACACTACAGTTAAGAAAGCTCACCAATGCCTCTACTTTCTCAGAAGACTAAGG
>NC_135823.1:70239702-70274702 GCF_964213995.1 Mustelus asterias
CAAGGCTGGAATTGAACCCGGGTCGCTGGAGCTGTGAGGCAGCAGTGCTAACCACTGTGCCACCCACACTGCACCGAATCTCTGAGACACCAACCCACCCAGGCCCTATATCCATAACACCGCATATTTAACCTGCTAATTCCCCTAACCTACATATTTTGGGACACTAAGGGGCAATTTAGCACAGCCAATCCACCTAACCTGCACAACTTTGGAGTGTGGGAGGAAACCGGAGCACCCGGAGGAAACCCACGCAGACATGGGGAGAACGTCCATATGGACAGTCACCTAAGGCCAGAATTGAACCTGGGTCCCTGGTGCTGTGAGGCAGCAATGCTAACCACTGTGCTACCGTGCTACCCGAGGATACCCAGGTGCCCTTGCTAATCCCACCTTCCTGCACCCAGCCTGCTGCTTATCTGGCCCCTGGAACCCGCTCTGACATTCAGTAAGACCATGGCTAGTCTGCTTGGGCCCAAAGCTCCCCTTCCCTGCAGCCTGCATGCCATCCCCGAACTCTCCCCTCCACCTCCCCCCCTCAACCCCACAACACCTCCCCATAACCCTTGATCTCCCTGTCAATCAAAAATCAGCCCTTGAATACGCTTTGTAACCCAATCGCAACTGCTTTCTGTGGAAGAGACTGATGACCCTCTGAGAGAAGAAATTCCTCCTCGTTTCAGTCCTAAACAGGGAATCCCTTATTTTGAATCTGTGCCTCCCTCGTTCTAGGTTCCTCGTGCGGTGGGTGGGAAACACCTTCTCAGCATCTACCCTGCCATACCTCTTAAAATCGTCTATGTTTCAATAAGATCACCTCTCAATAGATCATATCAAATCAAAAGGAAAGCCCATCAACACCTCTATTTTCACAGAAGACTAAGGAAATTTGGCATTTCAGCTGCGACTCTCACCAACTTTTACAGATATACCACAGAAAGCATTCTTTCTGGTTGTATCACAGCTTGGTATGGGGCTCCTGCTCTGCCCAAGACCGCAAGGAACTACAAAAGGTCGTGAATGTAGCCCAATCCATCACACAAACCAGCCTGCCGTCCATTGACTCTGTCTACACTTCCCGCTGCCTCGGCAAAGCAGCCAGCAAAGACCCCACGCACCCTGGATATATTGGGGGCGATTCTTCCATTCTGACCCGCTAATTGTTTGGCCAGTTGGGCTGGGAGAATCGCGCATGCGCTGAGTTGTGGGATTCGCGCATGTGTTCCCGACGTGTGCCTCTCCCAGCGATGGAAATCTGTCACAGTCGGGACCGCGCAGGAAACCGATGGGAAAAGCAGGTCAGTCATTTTAGTTTTATTTTAATGGTGTTTAAATGTGATGATCGGGACCGGGACTGAATTCTCCGGCCCGATAGCAACCCCCACCCCGTCAGTACAATTTCACTCAGTTCCGGAACTGTCAGACTCTGGTGTGAATAGGCCCCCCTGAGCTTTTAATGATATTCACGATGGTGACCTCTGCATTGCACAGAGTGTGGGAGATTCGAATCTGGACTCCCACTGAAAGAACAATTGTGATTTACACCAGTTTTCCCGTGAATTCGACACTTAGAACTTTTTTGGGAGAATCACCCCCACTCTCTTCCACCTTCTTCTGTTGGGAAAAAGATACAAAAGTCTGAGATCACGTACCAACCGACTCAAGAACAGCTTCTTCCCTGCTGCTGTCAGACTTTTGAATGGACTTACTTCGCATTAAGTTGATCTTTCTCTACACCCTAGCTATGACTGTAACACTACATTCTGCACTCTCTCCTTTCCTTCTCTATGAACGGTATGCTTTGTCTGTACAACGTGCAAGAAACAATATTTTTCACTGTATGTTAATACATGTGACAATAATAAATCAAATCAAATCAAATCTCAATCTCCTCATACCATACCCTGCAAGAGTCAAGGGTTACATAACACAGACTGGGCATCAGATGAAATTTACAATTACTTGCATTGAGTACAAGAGTTGGGAAATCATGTTGCAGCTATATAAAACCTTGGTTAGGCTGCATTTGGAGTATTGCGTGCAGTTCTGGTCACCACACTACTAGAAGGATGTGGAAGCTTTGGAGAGAGTGCAAAGAAGGTTCACCAGGATGTTGCCTGGCCTCGAGGGTGTTGACTATGAGGAGAGGTTGAATAAACTAGGATTGTTTTCACTGGAAAGACGGAGGCTGAGGGGAGTCGCAATAGAGGTCTACAAAATGATGAGAGGCAGAGACAGGGTGGATAGTCTATGCCTCTAGATTATCCACCCTGGATAGAGGCTTAGATAGATAGAGGCTTTTTCCCCAGGGTGGAAGTGTCAATTACAAGGGGGCACAGGTTCAAGGTGAAAGGGGGAAAGTTCAAGGGAAATGTGTGGGGGAGGTTTTTCATGCAGAGAGTGGTGGGTGTCTGGAACGCGCTGCCAGAGGAGGTGGTGGAAGCAGGTACATTAGCAACATTTAAGAGGCATCTGGATGGGTCCATGAATAGGAAGGGAATAGGGAGATATGGTCCAAGAGAGGTGTTTTTTAGTTTAGTTCGGGCATCATGATCGGCACAAGCTTGGAGGGTTGAAGGGCCTGTTCCTGTGCTGTACTTTTCTTTGTTCTTTGTTCTTTTTAATGCCTGCACGCTCAGCAAAGTCATAGAGTTATAGAGTCATAGAGGTTTACAGCATGGAAACAGGCCCTTTGGCCCAACTTGTCCATGCCGCCCTTCTTTTTAAAAACCCCAAAGCTAATCCCAGTTGCCCGCATTTGGCCCATATCCCTCTATATCCATCGTACCCATGTAACTATCTAAATGCTTTTTAAAAGATAAAATTGTACCCTCCTCTACTACTACCTCTGGCAGCTTGTTCCAGACACTCACCACCCTCTGTGTGAAAGAATTGCCCCTCTGGACACTTTTGTATCTCTCCTCTCTCACCTTAAACCTATGCCCTCTAGTTTTAGACTCCCCTACCTTTGGGAAAAGATATTGACTATCTACCTTGTCTATGCCCCTCATTATTTTATAGACCTCTATAAGATCACCCCTCAGCCTCCTACGCTCCAGAGAAAAAAGTCCCAGTCTATTCAGCCTCTCCTTATAACTCAAACCATCAAGTCCCAGTAGCATCCGAGTAAATCTTTTCTGCACTCTTTCTAGTTTAATAATATCCTTTCTATAATAGGGTGACCAGAATTGCACACAGTATTCCAAGTGTAGCCTTACCAATGTCTTGTACAACTTCAACAAGACGTCCCAACTCCTGTATTCAATGTTCTGACCGATGAAACCAAGCATGCCAAATGCCTTCTTCACCACTCTGTTCACATGTGACTCCACTTTCAAGGAGCTATGAACTTGTGCCCCTCGATCTCTTTGTTCTGTAACTCTCCCCAACGCCCTACCATTAACTGGGTAAGTCCTGCCCTGGTTCAATCTACCAAAATGCATCACCTCGCATTTGTCTAAATTAAACTCCATCTGCCATTCGTCAGCCCACTGGCCCAATTGATCAAGATCCCGTTGCAATTGGAGATAATTTTCTTCACTGTCCACTATGCCACCAATCTTGGTGTCATCTGCAAACTTACTACCCATGCCCCCTATATTCTCATCCAAATCATTAATATAAATGACAAATAACAGTGGGTCCAACACTGATCCCTGAGGCACACCACTGGTCACAGGCGATTGTCCCAAGGCAATTGTAAAAGTTAATACTCTGAGGCTTGTCAGTGTGAGCACCTTTTGAAATGCTCTCAAAGTGAGTGAGTGATTCTCTGAAACTTTCGACTGTTTCATGGACATCCCAGGAAGCTTGTGGCGCTGCTGGGGGGGCTGTTACCCATGCTGATTGATGGATTGGAACGGAGGAGGTGGCGAAGGGATGGTTTGTGGCAGGTTGTCTGGGAGGCAGTGACAGGAAAAATGCCTCTGTTCAATAAGTAGGTTAGTCAAGAAGCCCTCCTGGATGAATAGAATGGAATAGAATAGAACATTACAGCGCAGTACAGGCAATTTCAGCCCTCGATGTTGCGCCGACCAGTGAAACCAATCTAAAGCCCATCTAACCTACACTATTCCAATATCATCCATATGTTTATCCAATGACCATTTAAATGCCCTTAATGTTGGCGAGCCCACTACTGTTGCAGGCAGGGCATTCCTTACAAACTCTGCCCCATCCACGCCCCGAACACTAAGTGAGTCCCAGTCAATATAGGGGAAGTTAAAATCTCCCACCACAACAACCCTCTTACTTTTACACCTTGCCAAAATCTGCCTACATATCTGTTCCTCAGTCTCTCGCTGGCAGTTGGGTGGCCTGTAGTAAACCCCCAACATTGTGACTACACCCTTCCTATTCCTGAGCTCTACCCATATTGCCTCGCTGTATGAACCCTCCGAGGTGTCCTCCCGGAGTACAGCTGTGATATTCTCCTTAACCAGTAGTGCAACTCCCCCACCCCTTTTACATCCCCCTCTATCCCGCCTGAAACATCTGTATCCTGGGATGTTAAGCTGCCAATCCTGTCCTTCCCTTCACCAAGTCTCTGTAATGGCAACAACATCATAGTTCCTAGTACTAATCCAAGCTCTAAGTTCATCTGCCCTACCTATTACACTTCTCGCATTGAAACAAATGTACTTCAATCCACCAGACCCTCTCTGATTAGCAATCCCACCCTGCCTGCTGTTTCTCTGAGTCTTACTGGCCCTACTCTCTGGTTCCCCTTCAGCTAATTCACCTTTGCTTTGGGTCCCACCCCCCTGCCAAACTAGTTTAAATCCTCCCGTGTGACGATAGCAAACCTCCCGGCCAGAATATTTGTGCCCCTCCAGTTTAGATGCAACCCGTCCTTCTTGTACAGGTCCCACCTGCCTCGGAAGAGATCCCAATGGTCCAGATATCTGAAACCCTCCCTCCTACACCAGCTGTTTAGCTACGTGTTGAGCTGCACTATCTGCCTATTCCTAGCCTCACTGGCACGTGGCACAGGGAGTAATCCTGAGATTACAACCCTAGAAGTCCAGCTTTTTAACTTTTTACCTAACTCCCTAAACTGCTGCTGCAGGACCTCATCACTGTTCCTGCCCATGTCGTTAGTACCAATATGTACCACGACCTCTGGCTGTTCACCCTCTCCCTTCAGAATGCTTTCTGTCTGTTCAGAGACATCCTGGACCCTGGCACCAGGGAGGCAACATACCATCCTGGAGTCTCTTTCACATCCACAGAAGCGCCTATCTGTACCCCTAACTATAGAGTGCCCTATAACTATTGCTCCAGTCCTCTTTGTCCCTCCCTGCTTAACAACAGAGCCAGCCATTGTGCCACTGCTCTGGTTGCTGCTGCTGGTATCCCCAGTAGACCATCTCCCCCAACAGTATCCAAAACGGTATACTTGTTAGAGAGGGGGATGACCACAGGGGATTCCTGCACTGACTGCCTGCCCCTTCTGGCAGTCACCCATCTATCTGCCTGCACCTTGGGTGTGACCACATCTCTAAAGCTCCTGTCTATGACACTTTCCACCTCCTTCATGCTCCTCAGTGCATCCAACTGCTGCTCCAACCTATCCATGCGGCCTGTAAGGAGCTGCAATTGGGTGCACTTCCTGCAGATATAGTCGTCCGAGACGCTGGAAGCGTCACGGATCTCCCACATCTCACAAGTGCAGCACTTAACCCCAGTAACCCCCGACATTTCGAGCATCAATTAAATTATTTTAAGAATATTTATAAAACTCTCACCTTCACTTTTACCTCCTCACAATGGCCTTCAGCCATTGCAGCTTTCCACACATTCTCATTGTTCTTTTCCATCAGGCTATCAGAGTGAAGTACAGGGCAGCGTGAAGGAACACAATATCTATCAAACTGTGCTTGCTGACTCAATCTTCAAGGAATTATTTTATAGAGCGCACTTAGCATAGAATCCCTACGGTGCAGAGGGAGGCCATTCGGCCCATCGAGTCTGCACCAAGTCTCCGAAAGAACAGCTTAACCAGGCGCCCCTTCCCCGCCCCTGCCCTACTCCCTTAGCTCCGTGCAGCTACCATGGCTAATCCAAGCATGCCGAATACCTTCTACACCACTCTGTCTACAAGTGACGCCACTTTCAAGGAGCTATGTACCTGCACCCCACGGTCTCTCTGTTCAACAACACTCCCAGGGCCCTGCCATTAACTGTGTCAGTCCTGCCCTGGCTTGTCTTACCAAAATGCAACACCTCGCATTTATCTGAATGAAACTCCACCTGCCACACTTCAGCCGACTGGCCCACGTGATCAAGATCACATTGTGGTCTCAGGTAACCTTCTTCACCGTCCACTACACCACCAATTTTGGCATCATCCACAAACTTACTAACCATGCCCCCTATAATCTCATCCAAATCATTTATATAAATGACAAACAACTGTTTGGTCTGCAAAATGATGAGAGGCACAGACAGGGTGGATAGTCAGAGGCCTTTTCCCAGGGTGCAAGTGTCAGTTACAAGGGGGCACAGGTTCAAGGTGAGAGGGGGAAAGTTTAAGGGAGATGTGCGGGGGGGGTTTTCACACAGAGAGCGGTGGGTGCCTGGAACGCGCTGCCAGAGGAGGTGGTGGAAGCAGGCACATCAGCAACATTTAAGAGGCATCTGGAAAGATACATGAATAGGGAGGGAGTAGAGGGATACGGACCGAATAAGGACAGGGTTTTTTTTAGTTTAATAAGGGCATCATGATTGGCACAGGCTTAGAGGGCCGAAGGGTCTGTTTCTGTGCTGTACTTTTCTTTGTTGTTTGTTCAGTGGGCCCAGCACTGATCCCTGCGGCTCACCGCTGGTCACAGGCCTCCAGTCTGAAAAACAACCCTCTACCACCACCCTCTGTCTTCTACTGGCAAGCCAATCCTGTATCCAATTGGCTAGTTCTCTCTGGATTCCATGTGATCCAAGTTTACTGACTAGTCTAACATGTGGTACCTTGTTGGAGGCCTTGCTGAAGTCCATGCAGACCATGTCCATCGCACTGCCCTCATCTATATACTTGGTCCCCCTTCAAAAAGCTCTATCCAATTTGTAAGACACAATTTTCCCCCCGCAAAGCTGTGCTGACTGTCCCCAATCAGTCCTTGCCTTTCCAAATGTATGTAGATTCTTGAGATCCTTCCTGTAGGAAGATGGGAGGTTGGATCCTATTGGGGATAGTTCCCTGAGCAGATTGTTAAACTGATCCAACAGAATCCCTTATCATCAGAGCGTCCAAATACATATCAAGATGTAGAATCATAGAAGTGCAGAAGGAGGCCATTCAGCCCATCAAATCTGCACTGACTCTCCGCAGAGCATCTTACCCAGGCCCTGTCTCCCACCTTATTCTCGTAACTCCACACATTTGACATGGCTAATCCCCCTAACCTGTAGCTGAGCTAATGATGAGAATATCCCTCTCCGTCAGATCCTTCATGCACTCCTGAAGTCTTACAGCCTGTGCACGCTGCCCTCGAGGCGGTAGTGGTGAGGAATAGACAGTTTCCCACCTCCTACTGAAGGTGCCTTTGCAATGAAGGTTGGGAAAGGTGGGTTTTTGGTGACATTAATGACTGCCCTCGACACTTGTGGCACTGGGTCATTTTCAGCGGCTGTACAGAGAACCTCTGTAATATCAATGCACTGTGCT
The DNA here is from genome assembly GCF_964213995.1 of Mustelus asterias. NCBI lineage: Eukaryota > Metazoa > Chordata > Chondrichthyes > Carcharhiniformes > Triakidae > Mustelus > Mustelus asterias. The sequence goes on from NC_135823.1 coordinate 70,247,366, forward strand.
GCATTGCTTTAGTCTCGTGCCAAAGGAGAGAGGTGGAAAGTTTGCCTAATTCACTCCCAGGTAAGTAGCTGAGGTGTGAATGGCAGGTCTTCTCCCGGTCGAGTTATTTGAACTTGTCACACAGCCTCCAGAGGAAACATCATCTGGTCTGGAGGTGCAAATCCGTAACAATTAATCCTTCAAAGATCTGGGGTAACTTCTGAATATTGACAGCGGTGTCAATGTGGAGATGTGACTAGCCGCAACAAACCCGCTCCCCCCCTTGACAATATAAATGTTTTCAAGCCCTTTTGTAGAATTATTTCTTTCTTCTTGACTGACACCATGACAAAATAAGTCAACTGATTCATCGCTAACTGAAATCCACTTCACAACTCGCTGTGCTTATCAAAAGCCACATAAAAATGATACAGTGAAAGATTTTTCCTATTCGAGACAGAGCAGTTTTGATGCTGCCGCAACTGAAAGTGGGTCAGAGGTCTCACAGCAGCCTATTCACTGCTGCCTCCAACAGGAATTAAAATATCTGTATTCTCTTTTGTTGGATTGTAATATCTCCTCGGAGTTTGCCTTTATGGAATCTACTGTGCAGAAGGAGGCCATTCGGCCCATCGAGCCTGGACTGACAACAATCCCACCCAGATCCTATTCCTGTAACCCCATATATTTATCCTCCTAATCCTCCTGACACTAGGGTCAAGTTAGCATGGCCAATCCACCTAACCTATACATCTTGGGACACTAAGGAGCAATTTAGCATGGTCAATCCACCTAACCCACACATCTTTGGAGTGAGGGAGGAAACTGGAGTGCCCGGAGGAAACCCATGCAGACACGGGGAGAATGTGCAGACTCCACATAGACAGTTACCCAAGGCTGAATTGAGCCCGGATCCCTGGTGCTGTGAGGCAGCAGCGCTAACCACTGTGCCACCGTGCTGCCTGTCCCACTACCTCTCGCCTTCCAATAACATCGACCGTGTTGGCCTGGGTTCATTCCTATCCCTGAATTGTGATCTATCACGACACTATCCGGAGATGGGTTTCTGTAAATGCCATTTCGTAAATGCAATCGGCGGACAGGCAGGCATTTCCATGAAATGAAAGAGTTTGATCCAAGTGCTTACAGCATCAGCATTTCAATTGAACTAGAAGTAGGCTCAGAACATTAAAAAACATAAGAACTAGGAGCAGGAGTAGGCCATCTGGCCCCTCGAGCCTGATCCACCATTCAATAAGATCGTGGCTGATCTTTTCATGGACTCAGCTCCACTTTCCCGCCCGCTCAGCTTGTAGAAGAGCAGAACAATGGGTCAACGCAGTGTCCGTTCCTATGGGATACACGGGACGTAGCCCAGCTACATCACAACAAGCTCTTTACATCGCTTGCTTGACAACACAAAACCCATTTAAGCCGAAATGTAATTTTGATCATCGAAACCAAACAGATAAAGCTCGTTTCAGAGGAGTGTACAAAAATATAAACCAGTAAAAATGTCAATAGGTTGTAATTATTATAAGGCAGGTGGGGTGGTGACTGTAAAGCCCAAGTGAAAATGAATTCAGTCGAATTGTGTGAGGTATAAATAATACCTCCTGCCGTCTTTATGTGATGGCACAGTGGCACAGTGGTTAGCACTACTGCCTCACAGTGCCAGGGACCCGGGTTCGATTCCGGCCTTGGGTCACTATCTGTGTGGCGTCTGCACATTCTCCCCGTGTCTGCGTGGGTTTCCTCCCACAGTCCAAAGACATGCAGGTTAGGTGGATTGGCCGTGCTAAATTAGTGTCCAAAGAGGAGCAGGTTAGGTGGACTAATGGGGTAGATATGTAGGGTTAAGGAGATAGGACAGAGGGTGGGGCTAGGTAAGATGCTGTGTTGGAGAGTCGGTGCAGACTTGATGGGCCAAAGGGCTTCCTTTTGCACTGTAGGGATTCTAATCTTATTTAATACACTAACTCTCGATGAAGGGTTTGGAGGGAAAGCTGCTTTTAGGATATTGAAGGCATGTGGTTAGTGCTGGAGTGGCTACATATTGTACTGAAGTGTATCATCCTGTTTTGTATCAACTGTAAGATTTCTCCCTCAGCTAACCCCCAAGCAGCATGTTGTCCTGGACATGCTAGTTATCTCAGCAGAGAAGTGCATGACAAATTGTTGAAGGTGAATGTAGTCAGTAAACGCTAAGACTTGCTGGGGACAAGATCAGGAAATATGTGATTCCACCAGAAAAGATCCCTATCGCCCAATAGACAATGCAATGAATATTGAGTCCAATCACTGACAGTGAAATCTAAATATTCCACAGCTTATTCAGTGCTCTAATAGCAGCCTAGAAATAAGCCGGTTAGCAAGGGAAAGGTCTATTCAGTCATTGGCCCAGAGTCTCTCCATCATGTAGAAAATGTCAGAATGATCCAAATGTTCTACGTCCCCGCCCTGAACACAACACTTTCCATTTATGTGGGGGTGGGAATGGAGCGGAGTGTGTTTTATACATCCGCATATTAATGGGGGTTGCTAACCAGTTCAGTCAGCAGCTTCCTCCATTGAAGTGGGATTTTGGTAGCACAGGGAGTGGAAATCCAAAGTGTGCAGATTAGGCCGGGTAAGGGCAGATCCGGATTTTGTGGATTCACTTGGATAGCGAGGATACCCCTGTGGAGAAGTAAGGTGCCCGTTGAATCTGGTCCCTGAACACCTTTGGGGAAGGTAATGTCCCCTTTAGTGGAGCTCAGATGCCCATTGGCGATGGTTTACTTGAATTGTTAAAATTAGGCATGCATGTGCGTAAAAAACCCATTACGGTCACAGTCATTGGAGCTGCTAACAGCCCTGTCAAAATCAACTGTCAAAACTGTCAGAAGCACCTGTGAAAAGTGTCAAAGCAACGTGTCAAAAGGAGCTGTCAAGTTGTCAAGGCATTTAGAACAAGAACAAAGAACAAAGAAAATTACAGCACAGGAACAGGCCATTCGGCCCTCCAAGCCTGCACCGACCATGCTGCCCGATTGAACTAAAACCCCCTACCCTTCCGGGAACAATATCCCTCTATTCCCATCCTATTCATGTATTTGTCAAGACACCCCTTAAAAGTCACTACCGTATCCGCTTCCACTACCTCCCCCGGCAGCGAGTTCCAGGCACCCACCACCCTCCGTGTAAAAAACTTGCCTCTTACGTCTCCTTTAAACTTTGCCCCTCACATCTTAAACCTATGCCCCCGAGTAATGACTCTTCCATCCTGAGAAAAAGCTTTTTACTATCCACTCTCACCTTAACCTTAATCCTCTACTTCCATCCTACGAAAGGCTTTGCACCACAAGTCTTTTAAAAACATGTCTGTTGTGTTCTAAAAAAAATGATTGCTTGCTATTTCACTCTGCTTGTTGACATAAACCTGAGGGATTCCGTTACAGGGTCAGTGCTACATTATTGATTTCACAACCATCCATTATCACAGTAGGGTGCCTGCCATTTCATAGTTCGATTGAAGGCTGCAAGTGGTTATAGACTCTTTAACGTGGGAATATGAATTTCAATTCTTGTTGTTAAAAGGGATTGCCCATTTGAATGAAATATTTGCCGCTATGAGGTTTTATTTAGCTGAAGGAATGCAAATGTAGTAAATTTGTTTTTATGAATGATTGTTTTAAACTGAAATCTGCAATCGACACTTGGAAATTTATTTCATAGAACTTTATTTTATCCCGTCCCAACTTGAGGAATGCTGTGTACAGTTCTGGCCGTCACATTACCAGAAGGATGAGGAGGCTTTGGAGAGGGTGCAGGAAAGGTTTACTGGGATGCTGCCTGGTTTTAGCTATGAGGAGATATTGGACAGACTTGGTTTATTTTCACTTGAATGTCAGAAGCTGAGGGGCAACCGGACAGAAGTTTATAAAACTATGAAAGGCACGGATAGAATGGATAGTCAGAGTCTTTTTCCCAGGGTAGAAATGCCAATTACTGGGGGACATAGGATTAAAGTAAGGTCCAAAGATGTGCGGGTTAGGTTGATTGGCCATGCTACATTGTCCCTTTTGTCCCAAGATGTGTAGTTTGGGGGGATTAGTAGGGTAAATATGTGGGGATAGGGGCTGGGTGGGATTGTTGTCATTGCAGGCTCGATGGGCTGAATGGCCTTCTGCACTGTAGGGAATCTACGATTCTATGAAAAAGGGGAAAGTTTAAAAGAGATGTGAGAGGCAGGTTTGTTACACAGAGGGCGGTAAGTGCCTGAGATGCGCTGCCAGGGGAGGTGGTAGAAGCAGATACAATAGCAATGTTTAAGAGGCATCTTGACAGATAGATGAATAGTCCGGGAATGGAGGGATATGGACCATGTGGAGGCAAAACGTCTTTAGTTTAGAAAGATGTCATGTGCCGGCGCAGGCTTGGTGGGCCGAAGGGCCTGTTCCTGGACCGTACAGTTCTTTGTTCTTTGTGTCCTGAGGTTTGGTCATGGAGGGGACTGGGTGAGTTGGTATTGTGGGTGTAAGGGCAAAGGGCAGTGGGTGGGGGACATGTATTGGTACTAAGTTGGCATGGAGACTATCAAGGGTCATAGGGAGTGTGTGGTGGGCATAGCTTGGCATGGGCTCATGAAAGGCCATGGGGAGGGTTCAGGGCAGGAGGTGGCATGGATTGGCATGGCTGGGCCATAGGGAGTGTGTGGGGAATGAGGGGGGTTGGAGAGTGGGGGTTGGAGGGCTGTTTCATGCTTTAATCTTCTTAAAAATGTTGGACACAATGTCTGATCCCCGAGGCAAGCTGGCCACCCATTCCATCTCCACACCCAGCATCCTCCTCCCTATATCCGGGGTTGCCCATCCCAACTTCTAATTTAGCCTCCCCCACCCACCCACACCCCATCCTCGCAACAGAAAACGGGTGTCTGGGCAAGCATTTTTATTGGGGATGTGTTTTTTTTTATCATTCGTAGAACATGGGCGTCGCTGGCTTGGAAGGCAGTTGAGAGTCAACCACATTGCTGTGGCTCTGGAGTCACATGTAGGCCAGGCCGGGTAAGGACGGCAGATTTCCTTCCCAAAAGGGCATTAGTGAACCAGATGAGTTTTTCCGACAATCGACAATGGTTTCATGGTCATCAGTAGATTCTTAATCCCAAATATATTTTATTGACTTCAACTTCCACCATCTGCCGTGGGGGATTCGAAACCCGGGCCCCCAGAACATTAGCTGAGTTTCTGGATTAATAGTCTAGCGATAATACCACTAGGCGATTGCCTCCCGATGGTCTATCAATAGTTAGTGTGCTGACTATCTGTCTATTCCCAGTACAGCCTAGTCAAAGAGAAAAAGGAAGCATTTGTCAAAGCTAGGAGGCTGGGAACACATGAAGCAAGTGTGGAAATCAAGGAAAGTAGAAAGAAACTTAAGCAAGGAGTAAGAAGGGCTAAAAGGGGTCATGAAAAAGCATTGGCCAGCAGGATTAAGGAAAATCCCAAGGCTTTTTATACATATACAAAGGAGCAAGAGGGTAGCCAGGGAGAGGGTTGGCCCACTCAAGGACATGGGGGGGAATCTATGCGTGGAGCCAGAGGAAATGGGTGAGGTATTAAATGAGTACTTTGCGTCAGTATTCACCAAAAAGAAGGACTTGGTGGATGGTGAGTCTGGGAAAGGATGTGTAGATAGTTTCAGTCATGTTGAGATCAAAAAGGAGGAGGTATTGGGGTTCTTGAGAAACATTAAGGTAGACAAGGCCCCAGGGCCTGATGGGATATACCCCAGAATACTGAGAGAGGCAAGGGAGGAAATTGCTGGGGCCTTGAGAGAAATCTTTGTATCCTCACTGGCTACAGGGGAGGTCCCAGAGGATTGGAGAATAGCCAATGTTGTTCCTTTGTTTAAGAAGGGTAGCAAGAATAATCCAGGTAATTACAGGCTGGTGAACCTTACATCAGTGGTCGGGAAATTATTGGAGAGGATTCTTCGAGACAGGCTTTATTCCCACTTGGAAATAAGTGGGCGTATTAGTGAGAGGCAACATGGATTTGTGAAGGGGAGGTTGTGTCTCACGAACTTGATTAAGTTTTTCGAGGAAGTGACGAAGATGATTGATGAGGGTAGGGCAGTGGATGTTGTCTACATGGACTTCAGTAAGGTCTTTGACAAGGTTCCGCATGGCAGACTGGTGCAGAAGGTTAAGTCGCATGGGATCAGAAGTGAGCTGGTAAGGTGGATGCAAAACTGGCTCAGTCAAAGAAGACAGTGGGTAGCAGTGGAAGGGTGCGTTTCTGAATGGAGGGCTGTGACAAGTGGTGTTCCTCAGGGATCAGTGCTGGGACCTTTGCTGTTTGTAATATATATAAATGATTTGGAGGAAAATGTAACTGGATTAATTAGTAAGTTTGCGGACAACACAAAGATTGGTGGATTTGCGGATAGCGATGAGGACCATCAGAGGATACAGCAGGATATAGATCAGTTGGAGACTTGGGCGGAGAGATGGCAGATGGAGTTTAATCCAGCCAAATGTGAGGTAATGCATTTTGAAAGGTCTAATACAGATAGGAAATATACAGTAAATGGCAGAACCCTTAAGAGTATTGATAGGCAAAGGGATCTGGGTGTACAGGTACACAGGTCACTGAAAGTGGCAATGCAGGTGGAGAAGGTAGTCAAGAAGGCATACGGCATGCTTGCCTTCATCGGCCGGGGTATTGAGTTTAAAAATTGGCAAGTCATGTTGCAGCTTTATACAACGTTAGTTAGGCCGCACTTGGAATATAGTGCTCAATTCTGGTCGCCACACTACCAGAAGAATGTGGAGGCTTTGGAGAAGGTACAGAAAAGATTTACCAGGATGTTGCCTGGTATGGAGGGCATTAGCTATGAGGAGAGGTTGGAGAAACTTGGTTTGTTCTCATTGAAGCGACAGAGGTTGAGGGGAGACCTGATAGAAGTCTACAAGATTATGAGAGGCATGGACAGAGTGGATAGTCAGAAGATTTTTCCCAGGGTGGAAGAGTCAATTACTAGGGGGCATAGGTTTGCACGTTCTCCCCGTGTCTGCGTGGGTTTCCTCTGAGTGCTCCGGTTTTCCCCCACACTCTAAAGGTGTGCAGGTTTGGTGGATTGGCCAGGCTAAAATTGCCCCTTATTGTCAGGAGGACTAGCAAGGGTAAATGCATGGTGTTATGGGGATAGGGCTTGGGTGGGATTGTGGTTGGTGCAGACTCGATGGGCCAAATGGCTTCCTTCTGCACTGTATGATTCTATGAATTGAACCGGGTCCCTGGTGTTGTAAGGCAGCAGTGCTAACCACCGTGTCACCGCCCCCCCATTGACGTACTTTATTTTTCCCTTGTCTGTTTGCGATTTAAATCGTAAACGCTAAGAGCCAGGATTGTTCAAATAATGATGCAAAAACAATAACCTTCCAGAAAGAAAGAAACTCAAGTGTTTCCAGTAGTAACTCTGCGACTGAAGGCAGTTTACCGCAAATATCTCGATGAGTGAATTTTTCTGCATTGGTCTAATAAGTGGTTCTCCATCAACTTTAGTCAAAATTGCATCTAATAAGATGTTTGCAGCAATTGCTTCTCGCAGTCAGAGTAATTTATAGAAAAGTAATTACACCTCCTGTGGTAGTTCGCTGCTGCCATTTTGAGCTAATGGTGACAGGTCTCCTGTCAATCTTTGTGCCTTTCAGTTGAATGTCCTCTGTGCCTCCGAATGAATATGAGAAATTAAAATAATAAAATAATTCATGAATAATGCAGCTCCTGAATATTAGCTGACAAAATAGCGTGCTCTGAATGGAGATGTGATTAATAATTTACAAACAAATTTGCATTTTTGTTTTTAGCTTTTAGCTTTATGTTTGATAATAAGTTATTCACACTCGTCTCCGAAGGTGTTGAAGATTCTGAATGGCAAAGGGATGAGGAACGGTTTGTGTGCTTGGATGAGAATGGGAATAGTGGTGGAAAGACGTTTGTGAACAGTGAAATAACCTTGTGGTGAACACATACTAGACGCAACATTTCACACACATATATACAGACACATTTAATATCAATCTCCTATAACATTACTAATTGATAGTAGATAAAGGTTCATTTAACCATTTCCGATCTATTCGTAACCGATGCAAAAACAATTGCATAAATAAAACTATACTGACGTTGCGTAAAACAAACCTCTTGTAATAGCTATAATTCAGGAGGTGGAGGGGAGAGAGGAACTTGGTAAAATTACAATCACTCGGGAAGCGGTACTGAATAAACTGATGGAGTACAGTACATCTGCACACACACTGCGGGCTGATACGTCTCTGGGGCCTAATGGACTTCGTCGCAGGATCTGAAAAGAGGTCGCCAATGAGGTGGTAGACCATAGAATCATAGAACCATAGAATCCTACAGCGCAGAAGGAGGTCATTCGGCCCATCAAGTCTGCACCAACCACAATCCCACCCAGGCCCTATCCCCATCATCCCATACATTTACCCTAGCTAGTCCCCCTGACACTAAGGGACAATTTAGCATGGCCGATCAACCTACCCAGCACATCTTTGGGCTGTGGGAGGAAACCGGAGCACCCGGAGGAAACCCATGCAGATACGGGGAGAATGTGCAGACTCCGCACAGACAGTGACCCAAGTCGGGAATTGAACCCGGCTCCCTGGCACTATGAGGCAGCAGTGCTAACCGCTGTGCTACCCCATGCGGCCCCAAAACCAGAGCACCTGGAGGAAATGCACGCAGACACGGGGAGAACATGCAAACTCCACACAGCCAGTGACCCAGGCTGGGAATCGAACCCAGGTCCCTGGTGCTGTGAGGTAGGAGTGCCAACCACTGTGCCACCATACCGCCCCGAATTTTCCAAAATTCGTTAGATTCTGGAAAGGTTCCATCAGACTGGAAATTAGCCAATATAACCCCTCTACTCAAGAAGGGAGGGAGACAGGAAACAGAAAACTACAGGTCAGTTAGCTTGATGTCTGTTTTGGGGAAGATGTTAGAATCGATCATTAAAGAGGTTATAGCGAGACGCTTAGATAAACGCCAGGGTAATCGAGAAGAGTCAGCATGGTTTAGAGAACGGAAAATCACATTTCATCAATTTATTAGAGTTCTTTGAAGGGGTAACATGTGTCGTGGATGGAGGGGAACCTGTAGGTGTATTGTACTTCGATTTCCAGAATGCATTTGATAAGGTGCCACGTTCAAGGGTTATTGCGAAAAAGGAAGCTCATGGTGTAGAGGTTAAGATATTAACCTGGACTGAAGATTGGTTGACTGGCAGAGAACAGAGAGTATGTATAAATGGCCCTTTGTCTGATTGGCAGGATGAGGTGAGTAAAATCTCACAGGGGTCTGTGCTGGAGCCTCAACTTTTTACAATTTTTACAACTTTTTACAATCTTCAGGTCTTCAAGAGTGACAGCTCCTAGAGTGACAGTTTCTAGAGTGACAGTTTCTAGAGTGACAGCTTCTAGAGTGACAGCTTCTAGAGTGACAGCTTCTTGAGTGACAGTTTCTACGGTGACAGTTTCTAGAGTGACAGTTTCTATGGTGACAGTTTCTAGAGTGACAGTTTCTAGAGTGACAGTTTCTACGGTGACAGTTTCTAGAGTGACAGCTTCTAGAGTGACAGCTTCTAGAGTGTCAGCTTCTAGAGTGACAACTTCTAGAGTGACAGTTTCCAGTGTGACAGTTTCTAGAGTGACAGCTTCTAGAGTGACAGCTTCTAGAGTGACAGCTCCTAGAGTGACAGCTCCTAGAGTGACAGTTTCTAGAGTGACAGCTCCTAGAGTGACAGTTTCTAGAGTGACAGTTTCTAGAGTGACAGTTTCTAGAGTATCAGTTTCTAGAGTGACAGCTCCTAGAGTGACAGTTTCTAGAGTGACAGTTTCTAGAGTGGCAGCTTCTAGAGTGGCAGTTTCTAGAGTGACAGTTTCTAGAGTGACAGTTTCTAGAGTGACAGCTCCTAGAGTGACAGTTTCTGGAGTGACAGCTTCTAGAGTGACAGTTTCTAGAGTGACAGTTGCTAGAATGACAGTTTCTAGAGTGACAGTTTCTAGAGTGACAGTTTCTAGAGTGACAGTTTCTAGAGTGACAGCTTCTAGAGTGACAGTTTCTGGAGTGACAGCTTCTAGAGTGACAGTTTCTAGAGTGACAGTTTCTAGAGTGACAGTTTCTGGAGTGACAGCTTCTAGAGTGACAGTTTCTAGAGTGACAGTTTCTGGAGTGACAGCTTCTAGAGTGACAGTTTCTAGAGTGACAGTTTCTGGAGTGACAGCTTCTAGAGTGACAGTTTCTAGAGTGACAGTTTCTAGAGTTGCAGTTGCTAGAGTGGCAGCTTCTAGAGTGACAGCGTCTAGAGTGACAGCTTCTAGAGTGACAGTTTCTAGAGTGACAGTTGCTAGAGTGACAGCTTCTAGAGTGACAGTTGCTAGAGTGACAGCTTCTAGAGTGGCAGCTTCTAGAGTGACAGTTTCTGGAGTGACAGCTTCTAGAGTGACAGTTGCTAGAGTGACAGCTTCTAGAGTGACAGTTTCTGGAGTGACAGCTTCTAGAGTGACAGTTTCTAGAGTGACAGCTTCTAGAGTGACAGTTGCTAGAGTGACAGTTGCTAGAGTGACAGCTTCTAGAGTGACAGTTTCTAGAGTGACAGTTGCTAGAGTGACTGTTGCTAGAGTGACAGTTTCTGGAGTGACAGCTTCTAGAGTGACAGTTTCTGGAGTGACAGTTTCTAGAGTGACAGTTGCTAGAGCGACAGTTTCTAGAGTGACAGTTTCTAGAGTGACAGCTTCTAGAGTGACAGCTTCTAGAGTGACAGTTTCTAGAGTGACAGTTTCTAGAGTGACAGCTTCTAGAGTGACAGTTTCTAGAGTGACAGTTTCTAGAGTGACAGTTTCTAGAGTGACAGCTTCTAGAGTGACAGTTTCTAGAGTGACAGCTTCTAGAGTGACAGCTTCTAGAGTGACAGTTTCTAGAGTGGCAGTTTCTAGAGTGACAGTTTCTAGAGTGGCAGTTTCTAGAGTGACAGTTTCTAGAGTGACAGTTTCTAGAGTGACAGTTTCTAGAGTGACAGTTTCTAGAGTGACAGTTTCTAGAGTGGCAGTTTCTAGAGTGACAGTTTCTAGAGTGACAGTTTCTAGAGTGACAGTTCCTAGAGTGGCAGCGAAAGTATCAGCTCTTTTTAGGGCCTCTGAACATAGAATTCCAGCAGTGCAGAAGGAGGCCATTTGGCCCATTGGGTATGCACCGTCCCTCTGAAGGAGCATCATACAATCATCAGTTGTTTATTACTCCCTCCTCTCTTATTTATCTTGACCTTTTCAGCTGTTGCAGCCGTTAACCCTGTGCAGGAAGCCCCTTTATCGCTCTCTCCCAGCTGCAGCCATCCAATCAGGAGCAGAAATATGGAATTGCATCCTCTATAGCCAATGAGTCCACGCACTCCCCCATCCCCAGGGAAAGATAGTTGCCAACCCACCCCAGTCCCAAAATCTCCTCCCCTCATCCCCCTCCCCATCCTCCTCAACCCCCCCCCCCCTCAACCACCCTCTCCCTCACCAACCCCTCCACCCCTCACCCTGCCTCCCCCACCCCCCTCACACCTCCTCCCCCACCCCCTCAGTCACCCCTCCCCTTCCTGCATTGAGCTCAGGATAGTCCTGTCCATCGGGTCATATGAAATAGTGGGACTGCATCCCCATGGCATTAACTGGAATGCCTCACAAAGCTGTAATAAACCTGTTTGTGAGTCTGTGCAATGCTGCGGATTTAAACTGCAGATTAATTACTCACCAACTCCACCTTTGCGAACACTAATTTGTGAATTTTTCAACGAAACCAGTCCGTTTAAGACCTCATTTTTCATGATTTGTGTCCAGGCAGCCGAGGGGTCTTTAATCAGTCATTGCTAAGGCTGTGTTCTCTGGGTCCTCCCACTGCGCGTGGTGCTGTGGGATAGTTGATGCCATTCTGGAGATGAGTAAATGTCGTGTATTGTGAATACTTAACATTTTTTGAAATTGTTCTCTATTCTAAATGTAAATTTAATTTTTTATAGAGCCATAGAGGTTTACAACCCTTTGGCCCAACTTGTCCATGACGCCTCTTTTTTTAACCCCTAGGCTAGTCCCAATTGCCCGCGTTTGGCCCATATCCCTCTGTACCTATCTTACCCATGTAACTTATCTTATCTTATCCAACATTAAGGGCATTTAAATGGTCATTGGATAAACATATGGATGATAGTGGAATAGTGTAGGTTAGATGGGTTTTAGATTGGTTTCACAGGTCGGCGCAACATCGAGGGCCGAAGGGCCTGTACTGCGCTGTAATGTTCTATGTTCTATGTTCGAACTGTCTAAATGCTTTTTAAAAAACAACATTGTACCCGCCTCTACTACTACCTCTGGCAGCTTGTTCCAGACACTCACCACCCTCTGTGTGAAGAAATTGCCCCTCTGGACACGTTTGTATCTCTCCCCTCTCACCTTAAACCTCTGCCCTCTAGTTTTAGATTCCCCTACCTTTGGGAAAAGATATTGACTATCTAGCTGATCTATGCCCCTCATTATTTTATAGACCTCTATAAGATCACCCCTAAGCTTCCCATGCTCCAGAGAAAAAAGTCTCCGTCTATCCAGCCTCCCTTTATAACTCAAAGCATCAAGTCCCGGTAGCATTCTAGTAAATCTTTTCTGCACTCTTTCTAGTTTAATAATATCCTTTCTATAATAGGGTGACCAGAACTGCACACAGTATTCCAAGTGTGGCCTTACCAATGTCTTGTACAACTTCAACAAGACATCCCAACTCCTGTATTCAATGTTCTGACCAATGAAACCAAGCATGCTGAATGCCTTCTTCACCATCTGTCCACCTGTGACTCCACTTTCAAGGAGCTATGAACATGTACCCCTAGGACTCTTTGTTCTATAACTCTCCCCAACGCCCTACCATTAACTGAGTAAGTCCTGCCCTGGTTCAATCTACCAAAATGCATCACTTCGCATTTGTCTAAATTAAACTCCATCTGCCATTCGTCAGCCCACTGGCCCAATTGATCAAGAGATGCAATCGGAGATAACCTTCCTCACTGTCCACTATGCCACCAATCTTGGTGTCATCTGCAAACTTACCAACCATGCCTCCTATATTATCATCCAAATCATTAATACGATTAGTGGGACAAATAACAGTGGACCCAGCACTGATCCCTGAAGCACATTGCGGACGTTCTGGTTTCCTAGAGTTAGACATTGGTGTTTCGGGGGAACTGACTCACGCAGTGGAATAGCCAATGCTTGTTTATCGTTGGAGCTTGTCTTTGAATGCAGGTTGGTGAGTGTCTGGAACAAGCTGCCAGAGGTAGGAGCTGCATTAAAAGACAAGCTCCAACGATAGACAAGCATTGGCTATTCCACTGCAATGAAGTGTCCTCACTCTGTTCACTGCCTGTAAGAATCCTTTGCAACATGGGTGGCACGGTGGCACAGTGGTTAGCACTGCTACCTCACAGTGCCAGGGACCTGGGTTCAATTCCCGGCTTTGGGTTCAGTGTCTGTGCGGAGACTGCACGTTCTCCCCGTGTCTACATGGGTTTCCTCCGGGTGCTCCGGTTTCCTCCCACGTTCCAAAGATGTGCGGGTTAGGTTAGAACATAGAACATCGAAAAAATACAGCACAAACAGGCCCTTCGGCCCACAAGTTGCGCCGGTCATGTCCCTACCTACCTAGGCTTATATATAGGCTTACCTATAACCCTCAATCCTATTAAGTCCCATGTACAGGTTGATTGGCCATGCTAAATTCTCCCGTAGTGTCCTGGGATGCGTAAGCTAGAAGGAGTAGTGGGGCAAATATGTAGGGTTATATAGAAGATAGGAGCAGGAGGAGGCCATTTGACCCTTTAAGCCTGCTCCGCCATTCATTACGATCATGGTGATCATCCAACTCAATAGCCTAATCCTGTTTTTTCCCCATAACCTTTGATCCCATTCCCAGGTCTTATGAGGAAAGGTTGAGGGAGCTAGGGCTGTTCTCTCTGGAGCGGAGGAGGTTGAGGGGAGACTTAATAGAGGTTTATAAAATGATGAAGGGGATAGATAGAGTGAACGTTCAAAGACTATTTCCTCGGGTGGATGGAGCTATTACAAGGAGGCATAACTATAGGGTTCATGGTGGGAGATATAGGAAGGATATCAGAGGTAGGTTCTTTACTCAGAGAGTGGTTGGGGTGTGGAATGGACTGCCTGCAGTGATAGTGGAGTCGGACACTTTAGGAACATTTAAGCGGTTATTGGATAGGCACATGGAGCACACCAGGATGATAGGGAGTGGGATAGATTGATCTTGGTTTCAGATAAAGCTCGGCACAACATCGTGGGCCGAAGGGCCTGTTCTGTGCTGTACTGTTCTATGTTCTATGTTCTACCCCAAGTGCGATATCCAGTCGCCTCTTGAATACATCCAATGTTTTGGCATCAGCTACTTCCTGTGGTAATGAATTCCACAGGCTCACCACTCTTTGGGTGAAGAAATATCTCCTCACCTCCGTCCTAAATGGTCTACCCTGAATCCTCAGACTGTGAGGGGATAGGACCTGGGTGGGATTGTTGTTGGTGCAGACCCGGTGGTCCAAACCCTGCACCGGGTTCTATGATTCTGTGTGATTGGACAGCCTCTGTCCAGTTCTGTAGAAGGGTCACTTAGACCCAAAACATTACCCCGTTACTCTCTCCACAGACACTGTCGGACCTGCTGAGGTTATCCCACATTTTCTGTTTATATTTCTGTCCAGTTGTTGTGGGCATTGATCTCCAACACAAGACTAGCATTAATTGTCAGGATCACCGTCAGAAAGATATCTGGTGTGAGAAATGATAAATATGATGCAGTAAAGTGTTCTCTCCTTCGATGGAGAACAGTGAATATTGTCCCCTGTATCTGGTTGTCTATCTTGCTTCCTCACTTCCACCTTCTCCATGATATAAAGTAATGAGTTTCAAACTAATAGAAGTGTTTCTGTAACACTCTTCCCTTTTTTAAAAATCCTTTCAGGGGGATGGGCGCACGCTGGCTGGGCCCACATTTATTCTCAATTTGGGAGGGGCATTTAAGAATGAACCACATTGCTGTGGGTCTGGAGTCACATGTAGGCCAGACCGCGTACGGATGGCAGATTTCCTTCCCTAAAACCAGATGGGTTTTTCCGACAATGGTTTCATGGTCACTTTTAATTCCAGAGTTTTATTGAATTCAAATTTCACCATCCGCCGTGGTGGGATTTGTACCCAGGTCCCCAGAGAATTACCCTGGGTCCCTTTGACAATACCACCATGCCACTTCCTCCCCTGTTCGCTAAAGTTAGAGTTCATTAAACTGAGAGCAAATTGAGGGTGGCACGGTGGCACAGTGGTTAGCACTGCTGCCTCACAGCACCAGGGACCAGGGTTCGATTCCCAGCTTGGGTCACTGTCTGTGTGGAGTCTGCACATTCTCCCCGTGTCTGTGTGAGTTTCTTCCGGGTGCTCCGGTTTCCTCCCACAGTCCAAAAGATGTGTGGGTTAGGTGGATTGGCCGTGCTAAGTTCTCCTTCAGTATACCCTGCCGTCAGTGGTGGTGGAGGCAAACTCGATAGGGTCTTTTAAGAGGCTTCTGGATGAGTACATGGAACTTAATAGGATTGAGGGTTGTAGGTAAGCCTATATATAGGCCTAGGTAGGTAGGGACATGACCGGCACAATTTGTGTTCCGAAGGGCCTGTTTGTGCTGTAGTTTTTCTATGTTCTATACCCAAACATTCGCCGGAGTGTGGCAGCTAGGGGATTTTCACAGTAATTTCATTGCAGTGTTACTTGTGACTAATAAATAAACATTGTAAAAATTGATAGACTTGGTGAAGAAATCAGCTGAGTGACAGGAGGCAGCTGCCTGATCATCCTTGGAGTTTTTATTCCAGACTCTCATTCAATTCAAAATTCACCCTCTGCCGTGGTGGGATTCAAACCCAGGTCCCCGGAGAATACTTCTGAAATGGTAGGCCAGTGGCAACACCTCTACCACCCCCTTTGATTTATGTCTTACAATTCTCAGTGTAATATTATTACAATACAATTCTCAGTGTAATAGTATTACAATTCTCAGTGTAATATTATTACAATACAATTCTCAGTGTAATATTATTACAATTCTCAGTGTAATATTATTACAAGTGTTAATGTAATATTATTACAATTCTCAGTGTAATATTATTACAATTCTCAGTGTAATATTACGATACTTCCATTTTTGGATGCTTCAGAGATTGACCTATACTTCGTTATCGACAGTAGTTGGCCCCATTCCCAGTTTACAGCCAGTGATGTGGATAGCCCAGATTGGCCTACATGTGGGGGGTGAGGAAGGCGGGCCAATGGATAATCTGAGGGACCCAATCACCCATGGCCCATAATGGCTGCTGGGACACAACTGTGGTGTCTGGCTGTCCCCTGGGAGGGGTCAACCCTCCAGGAGCAAGGGGCTGTGCCAACATGAAATTTCCTTAAAACTGACCCAGTCCTTGCAGCCTCTTCTCTGTAAATTCCCCACCGGTCATCCGGCCAGCCTTGGCAAAGGTCAAACAGCAACATGCCCACACACAATGGGGAATCTTTAGAGGGAAGTTTGTCCCTCTCTGTTTCTTTTCCTCCCAGCAGCATAAGACCATAAGACATAGGAGCAGAATTAGGCTATTTGGCCCATCGAGTCTGCTCTGCTGTTCAGGGACGACACGGTAGCATGGCACGGTGGTTAGCACTGCTGCCTCATGGCTTCAGGGATCCGGATTTGATTCCCGGCTTGGGTCACTGTCTGTGTGGAGTCTGCACATTCTCCCCGTGTCTGCGTGGGTTTCCTCCGGGTGCTCTGGTTTCCTCCCACAGTCCATGGGTGTGCGGGTTAGGTGCATTAGCCATGCTAAATTGTTCCTTAGTGTCCGAGGATCAGAGGGATTAGCGGGGTAAATATGTGGGGTTACGGTGATAAGGCGGGGTGGGATTGTGGTCGGTGCAGACCCGATGGGCCGAATGGCCTCCTTCTGCACTGTAGGGTTTCTGTGATCCTAATCGTGACTGATAAATTTCTCAATCCCATTCTCCTGCTTTTTCCCCCACCCCGCGCTGCCTCACTCCGGTGCGGGATCTGAGGATGCACCATCGGGGCAGAGATCATTCTCTCCCCTTTTATTGTTTCGAAATAACAAGGATAATGAAATTACCCTGGGATGGAAATAATCCGAGTTTAGTCATTGTCTATTGATATGGACTAAGTTGCTGAAAGTTTTGACACAGTGTTTTGATAGTGTCAGTACATTAGCATGTTTCACGCTTTTATCAGCACAAACTTCTTCGCAACTTAAATTACTCCCATTACCATCTGCTCCGACAATAAGGTAAAAGTCTGCTGAATAATTCAGCCCTCAGTCTAAGCGATGGCCTCTCTTTGTCTCTGTCATTTTTCAACACAACACATGAGCGACTGGCTGCCTTTCTTCCCTGGCCTCACACACTGACCTCCCTGTAATGACAAAGAGGCTCCTTTTGTTTCAGACAATAACCTTTTCAAAACTATCACTTGTGTCATGAAATATTAATGAGAGGACGATGAATAATAAATGCTTCCTAACGCAGTCTGCTTGTTTGAATTACATCGCTGCAGCCTTGAAGGGTAACTGTCGCATTCTGTCGGCGGATGGAAGGTAGACATCGGCCGGTTAAGCTTTATGCAGATGCAGATGTCAATTCAGTTATTCAAGCGGCGGAACGGAGATTTTGAGGGAGACATTTCACTCCTTTCATTGATGTTAGTGAAAAACGCCACGGGGGCATTTTGCAAATGGAGCAAGATACGTTACCATGTGGGATGTGGCACAGTGGTTAGCACTGATGCCCCACAGCGCCAGGGACTGGGGTTCGATTCCCGGCTTGGGTCACTGTCTGTGGGGAGTTTGCACATTCTCCCCATGTCTGCATGGGTTTCCTCCGGGTGCTCCAGTTTCCTCCCACAGTCCGAAAGACGTGTTGGTTAGGTGCATTGGCCCGAACAGGCGCCGGGCTGTGACGACTAAGGGATTTTCAAAGTAACTTCATTGCAGTGTTAATGTAGGCCTACTTATGACACTAAGAAAGAAAATAAATCCACATTTTTTTCCCATAAAAGTTTAAATTTTTTTACTGTCATACAATAAAGATATTTAAGCAAAGCATAGGTTACAAATAATTTAAAATCAAGAGCACTTTTAAAAGTTTATTTATTTGTCACAAGTTGGCTTACATTAACGCTGCAATTTGGGGAAATAAATAGTGACGTCTTGAGGAGTGTACATATTACAGAGAAGGAAGTGCTGGAAGTCTTAAAGCGCATCAAGGTAGATAAATCCCTGGGACCTGATGAAGTGTATCCCAGGACATTGTGGGAGGCTAGGGAGGAAATTGCGGGTCCCCTAGCCGAGATATTTGAATCATCGATAGCCACGGGTGAGGTGCCTGAAGATTGGAGAGTGGCAAATATTGTGCCTTTGTTTAAAAAGGGATGCAGGGAAAAGCCTGGGAACTACAGGCCGGCGAGCCTCACATCTGTGGTGGATAAATTGTTGGAAGGTATTTTGAGAGACAGGATCTACAGGCATTTAGAGACGCAAGGACTGATTAGGGACAGTCAGCAAGGCTTTGTGAGTGGAAAATCATGTCTCACAAATTTAATTGAGTTTTTTGAAGGGGTAACCAAGAAGGTAGATGAGGGCAGTGCAGTTGATGTTGTCTACATGGACTTTAGCAGGGCCTTTGACAAGGTACCGCATGGTAGGTTGTTGCATAAAGTTAAATCTCACGGGATCCAGGGTGAGGTATCTAAATGGATACAAAATTGGCTTCGTGACAGAATCCAGAGAGTGGTTGTAGAGGGTTGTTTTTCAAACTGGAGCCCTGGGACCAGCGGTGTGCCTCAGGGATCAGTGCTGGGCCCACTGTTATTTGTCACTTATATTAATGATTTGGATGAGAATATAGGAGGCAAGGTTAGTAAGTTTGCAGATGACACTAAGATTGGTGGCATAGTTGGCAGTGAAGAAAGTTATCTCCAATTGCAACGGGATCTTGATCAATTAGGCCAGTGGGCTGACAAATGGCAGATGGAGTTTAATTTAGACAAATACGAGGTGATGCATTTTGGTAGATTGAACCAGGGCAGGACTTACTCAGTTAATGATAGGGCGTTGGGGAGAGTTACAGAACAAAGAGATCTAGGGGTACATGTTCATAGCTCCTTGAAAGTGGAGTCACAGGTGGACAGAGTGGTGAAGAAGGCATTCAGCATGCTTGGTTTTATTGGTCAGAACATTGAATACAGGAGTTGGAATGTCTTGTTGAAGTTGTACAAGACATTGGTAAGGCCACACTTGGAATACAGTGTGCAATTCTGGTCACCGTATTATAGAAAGGATATTATTAAACTAGAAAGAGTGCAGAAAAGATTTACTAGGATGCTACCGGGACTTGATGGATTGAGTTATCGGGAGAGGCTGGATAGACTGGGACTTTTTTCTCTGGAGCGCAGGAGGCTGAGGGGTGATCTTATAGAGATCTATAAAATAATGAGGGGCACAGATCAGCTAGATAGTCAATATCTTTTCCCAACGGTAGGGGAGTCTAAAACTAGAGGGCTTAGGTTTAAGGTGAGCGGGGAGAGATACAAAAGTGTCCAGAGGGGCAATTGTTTCACAGAGAGGGTGGTGAGTGTCTGGAACAAGCTGCCAGAGGTAGTATTAGAGGCGGGTACAATTTTGTCTTTTAAAAAGCATTTCGATAGTTACATGGGTAAGATGGGTATAGAGGGATATGGGCCAAATGCGGGCAATTGGGACTAGCTTAGGGGTTTTAAAAAAGAAAGGGCGGCATGGACAAGTTGGGCCGATGGGGGTGTTTCCATGCTGTTAACCTCTATGACTCTATGCAATGAAGTTACTGTGAAAATCCACTAGTCGCCACCCTCCGGCGCCTGTTCAGGTACACTGAGGGAGAATTTAGCATGGCCAATGCACCATAACCAGCATGTCTTTCAGACTGTGGGAGGAAACCGGAGCACCTTGTGGAAACCTATTCTGACATGGGGAGAACGTCGAAACGTATGCTGGCTCGGTGCATTGGCCATGCTAAATTCTCCCTCAGTGTACCCGAACAGGCGCCGGAGTGTGGCGACTCGGGGATTTTCACAGTAACTTCATTGCAGTGTTAACGTAAGCCTATTTGTGACATGAATAAATAAACTTCAAAATTGGTGTTGCTTTGTGACAATGGTTTACGTACAGATTTTCTGACTAAGATATTCACAAAGCCAGTCATTACAAATCAAACAATTACAAATGGGAACAAGAACCTCTGACAGGCAACTGTCAAGCTTTAGAAATTATTACAAAGATTTACAGCAGGGAAGGGAACAATTCTCTGCACTTTTTGTCCTTTTAGTGTGCTGTAACTTGCTCTGATTTCTATATAACAGCAATCTGATGTTTCCAACAGGAGGGCCCATTAACGCTATTGTTGTGCGTGTAGTTAACATACCTCAGGATCAGATTCTTTGAAGTTAACGATGACAGAAATAAAGGCCGGGATTCGTTGGCCGCGCACTCCCTGAGACTGGAAATTCCCACCTGAGCTCCGCGGACCTTAGAACGGCATCTGCTGCATTTTCTGTCTGGCCCGCTGTGATGCCCGCGGCAGGCGAGATGGGGGGAATTTCAGCTAAAGTTTTCTCCTGGTTCCCTTGGCAATATGGATCTGATATCACTGGAGAGAGGTTGTCACTCTGTATAAAGCCTCACCGATATGACTGAGAGTTCAGTGCGATATTCCTACTTCCGCCAAAATAGGCACAATTTTGATTTGACCGCAGATATAATCCTTTTCTACAACCTCAGAACATACGGCTTTGGAGAATTAATCTGATTTGCCAAATAATGCTTTTATGAAGCTCAACCTCTTCTCACAAGTTTCATTTCATGGCAAATAGTTTTTTTTTGTCCGGTTTTATATTTATTGAGGTAATCGATTGCAACCTCTTTTTTGAGGGGAGTGAATTCCACAGATTCACAATCCTTTGGGAGAAGTAGTTTCTCCTCAGCTCTGTTTTAAATTTGCTGCCCCTTATCCTAAAAGCGAATGGAATGTTGGCATTTGGAGCTAAAGGAATAGAATATAAAGGTGAGGAAGTATTGCTGCAACTATACAAGGCATTGGTGAGGCTGCACCTGGAGTATTGCGCACAGTTTTGGTCCCCGTATTTGAGGAAACATGCAGTGACATTGGAGGCAGTTCAGAGGAGGTTCACTGGATTGATTCCAGAGATGAGGGGTTTGTCGTATGAAGAGAGATTGAACAGTTGAGGCCGATACTCTCTGGAATTTAGAAGAATGAGGGGAGATCAAATTGAGGTTTACAAGATGATAAAAGGTCTGGATAAAGTAGACGTGGAGCGGATGCTTCCTCTTGTGGGGCATTCTAGGACGAGAGGTCATAGTCTTAGGATAAGGGGCAGCAAATTTAAAACAGAGTTGAGGAGAAACTACTTCTCCCAAAGGGTTGTGAATCTGTGGAATTCGCTGCCCCAAAGTGCGGTGGATGCTGGGACAGTGAGTAAATTTAAGGAGGAGTTAGACAGATTTTTAATTGGTAATGAGTTGAAGGGTTACAGGGAGAAGGCAGGAAAATGGGGATGAGGAGCATATCAGCCATGATCGAATGGCGGAGCGGACTCGATGG
Organism: Mustelus asterias; assembly: GCF_964213995.1. Classification (NCBI taxonomy): domain Eukaryota; kingdom Metazoa; phylum Chordata; class Chondrichthyes; order Carcharhiniformes; family Triakidae; genus Mustelus; species Mustelus asterias. Next base: position 70,269,156 of record NC_135823.1, read on the forward strand.
GTCGAATGGCCTAACTCTGCTCCTATGAACTTATGAGCTGTTAAATGCTTGGATAACTCGCTGGAGAAACAGCAGCAACGTATTGGTGATATATGACATCTTATTCCCTGCAAGCTTCCAGTTTCCAGTTTTACTTTCTGGATTATTCTGTGTTATTTGTTAATCTATTTATATTTCAAGTATAGGATTGTTCACCAACTCATTTGGACAAATCAAATGTTTCTCAGGGAAGTCTACCCACTGTGACCATGTCAGCTGCCTTTCGACAAGTTGATTTCTTTGTAATTGGAATCAGCTCCAGCTAATGTTATTTCGACCTGTCCTTCAATGCCTCCAGTTTAATTTAAGATGAAAGTTGACGAGGGACCTGAACAAGCCAGTCTCTGATAGCATGGAGCAATTCAACAGTCTTACCCTGGCACTGTTATAGTTGCGTTTCCCCTATTGCCTTTGCCTTGCCTACAGCCTGTCTGGTCTGTAAACAAGTAAACTACTCTGCTGCTGATTATCCCAGGGTGACGGAAATCGGGGATGTGCAGGGGACCAAGGAGAGATAAGGGTGGCACGGTGGCAGTGGTTAGCACTGCCACCTCACAGCGCCAGGGGCTCGGCTTCAATTCCGGCCTTGGAATGAGTGGCGCTCCGAAAGCTCGCGATTTCATATAAACCTGTTGGACTATAACCTGGTGTTGTGTGACTTCTCATCTTGTCCACACCCGCATCTCCACATTATGGGCCCGATTTTACCAATCGGAGCCTAAGAGCGGGATCCGGGTGTAATACGGATGCGAGCCCGGAATCCTCTTTCCAGCGCGCCCATACACGTTTTGCCGGCTCCGGCCCGATGCGCGCTGTGGGCGGGGCTTAGCGCTGGCAGACCGATTGGAGCTCTGAACTGCGCATGCGCAGTTCGAAAAAAAATCTGAAGCAGCGCACCTGGGCGTGAAATACAAAACAGCAGAGAGAGCAGAGAGGGAGGGGGACGGATGGACTTGGGAGAATCTTGCAAACTGCAAATAATGTAGCATCCTCTTTGTGCTGCCTAATTATCTATGAGAAAGGTAATTAAACTACAGTGTCCTAGTGAGCAATTAGTGACCTGTATAATACAGTTGTGATCTGTAACTGGATTGTTGATGTTCAAATGTTCAGAGTCCTGTGGTGAACTTGGAAGAATTGTCCCCGTGGTGGAACTTGGTTGGAAATAAGATTCAAGGAGATTACTAAATCTGGGAAATCAACCATAGTGAAAAGAAGTTTGTATTGGCAACTCTTCTCTCACATTCCATGGCAGACGTGCCCCTACTTATGAATGTTGGGTGCAGCTAATCTGCCTCTGGAGCAGCCTTGGATCCTTTCTTTCATCTTGTTTTCATCTGAACATTGCACAGAATTAGAGGAATTCCCTTTGGAAGATAATGTCAAAATTATAATCGCAGGAACTAAAAACCTGACAGTCAAAAATCTGGGATAATATTTCAAAATGTATATCCCCCCATCCATGTTCTGGAATATTATCCCAGATTTTTGACTGTCAGGTTTTTAGTTCCTGCGATTATAACTTTGACATTATCTTCCAAAGGGAATTCCTCTAATTCTGTGCAATGTTCAGATGAAAACAAGATGAAAGAAAGGATCCAAGGCTGCTCCAGAGGCAGATTAGCTGCACCCAACTTTGCCCATGCAAATCACATTCATAAGTAGGGGCACATCTGCCATGGAATGTGAGAGAAGAGTTGCCAATACAAACTTCTTTTCACTATGGTTGATTTCCCAGATTTAGTAATCTCCTTGAATCTTGTTTCCAACCAAGTTCCACCACGGGGACAACTCTTCCAAGTTCACCACATGACTCTGAACATTTGAGCATCAACAGTCCAGTTACAGATCACAACTGTATTATACAGGTCACTAATTGCTCACTAGGACACTGTAGTTTAATTACCTTTCTCATAGATAATTAGGCAGCACAAAGAGGGTGCTACATTATTTGCAGTTTGCAAGATTCTCCCAAGTCCATCCGCCCCCCCCATGCCCCCCAGTCCCCCCATGCCCCCCAGTCCCCCCATGCCCCCCAGTCCCCCCATGCCCCCCAGTCCCCCCATGCCCCCCAGTCCCCCCATGCCCCCCAGTCCCCCCCATGCCCCCCAGTCCCCCCATGCCCCCCAGTCCCCCCATGCCCCCCAGTCCCCCCAGCCACATGCAGCACATAGTCTCAGCCCCTGGTAGCATTGGAAGGCTGCAGCAGTGCTAGCTGCACTGTGTGCACATCTTCAGCCTTCAGCCTGAAGTGAGCTGCAGTGCGAGGACCCGAGGTCCATGCTGCCAGACGGACATCGGAGTTTGTGCACAGCAACAGCCCCCCCCCCCCACACACACTCGCAGAGATGCCACGGACCCGGGACAGCGGAATGGCCGTGACTCAAGACACACGTAAATACCGGGGAGTCTCCGAACGCAATGCGCCTACCTCCTCGCCAACCCTCACTGAGGAAGCGCCGGCTTCCGACTTTTATTTACCAGGTCGTTAAAAACGCGAACGTGGATTGGGCCGCACAGTGGTAAAGTAGGATTTCATAGAAATCATAGAAACCCTACAGTGCAGAAAGAGGCCATTTGGCCCATTGAGTCTGCACCGACCACAATCCCACCCAGGCCTCTAAACATTTATCCACTAATCCCTCTAACCTACGCATCCCAGGACACTAAGGGGCAATTTTAGCATGGCCAATCAACCTAACCCGCACATCTTTGGACTGTGGGAGGAAACTGGAGCACCCGGAGGAAACCCACGCAGACATGGGGAGAATGTGCAAACTCCACACAGACAGTGACCCAAGCCGGGAATTGAACCCAGGTCCCTGGAGCTGTGAAGCCACAGTGCTAACCACTGTGCTATCGTGCCGCCCAAATCTGGGATTTGGTGGTAGAGTTGGGCGCACGCTTCATTAAGTCAATTTAAATGCATGCAGATGCATTTAAATCGGTGGGCTGCCCAATCCGGGCGCTGGCCAGGCCCACGCCCTAATCGGGTGTTGGTAAAGCCGCGCTCTGCTAGGAATCGGGTGCTCACCGCGTTAAAGGCCCGACGCCCAACTTTAACGCAATTTCGTGCCCGAAAACGGGTGCGAAGTTTTGGTAAAATCGGCCCCAATGTCTGTGTGGAGTTTGCACGTTCTCCCTGTGTCTGCGTGGGTTTCCTCCGGGTGCTCCGGTTTCCTCCCACAGTCGGAAAGATGTGCTGGCTAGGTGGATTGGCCATGCTAAATTGCCCTTTAGTGACCAAACAATGTGTAGGTTAGGAGGGTTAGTGGGATAAATATGCAGGGTTACGGGGTCAGTGAGATGCTCTGTTGGAGAACCAGTGCAGACTCAATGGTCCGAATGGCCTCCCTTTGCAGTGTAGAGCTTCTATATTTCTATGATTCTGTGACAGCTATTGGTGTGCAAGGCATTCTTTGGAAGTGTGGGGGAGATGGGTTCAATCGAGGCATTCAGGAGGGAGTTGGATGATTATTTGAACAGAAACAATGTGACGGGTATGGGGAAAAGGCAGGAGAATGGCACTAAGTCACAATGCTGATTTGAAGAGCTGGTGCTGACATGATGGGCCAAATGGCCTCCTTCTGCACTGTGACCATTCTGTGATCTGCTGAACCTACAGGCCTGAACCACGAGGCATTAATTCAGTGGCAGAAGATGTTTGCAGAAGACCCATGCATAGATGATAATTGTCCTATAGTTCCCCCAATTCCCCTGGCATGACAGCGCAGCTGTGAGAGCAGAATCCACAATGGGCCATGCAGACAGATGTGAGCTTGTTCAGAAGACCACATGGATTTCTTCACAAATTGATCAATTCTACTCTGTAGTCAACCCCTTGGAAGGAAGGAGAGATATCCCAGCCATCGGCACGATTCCATTCCTAAAACCCATCACAAGCAGCAATGTTTGGAAGGTGCAGCATGGAAAAGCTGTTCTCCTGATTCACCTAATCTGAGCCTCTGGATCGTCTTTCATAGGATGATAGAATCCCTACAGTGCAGAAGGAGGCCATTCGGCCCATCGAGTCTGCACTGACCACAATCCCACCCAGGCCCTATTCCCGTAACCTCACATGTTTACCCTAGCTAACCTTCCTAATACAAAGGGTTATTTTAGCATGGCCAATCAACCTAACCTGCACATCTTTGGAGTGTGGGAGGAAACCGGAGCTCCCGGAGGAAACCCACGCAGACACGGGGAGAATGTGCAAACCCCACACAGACAGTGACCCGAGGCCGGAATTGAACCCGGGTCCCTGGGGCTGTGAGGCAGCAGAGCTGACCACTGTGCCACCGTGCTTCCCCAAAATGCTTTGTGTGAGGAAAATGTGTAAAAAACACATACTTGTTATTTGGATGAGCTACTTTTGCTGAATCTGCTGAGGTCAACTTTGCACTCACACACATGAAACTTAGAAACCCTACAGCACAGAAAGAGGCCATTCGGCCCATCGAGTCTGCACCGACCACAATCCCACCCAGGCCCTACCCCCAAATCCCTACATATTTACCCACTAATCCCTCTAACCTACGCATCCCAGGACACTAAGGGCAATTTTGGCATGGCCAATCAACCTAACCCGCACATCTTTGGACTGTGGGAGGAAACCGGAGCACCCGGAGGAAACCCACGCAGACACGAGGAGAATGTGCAAACTCGACACAGACAGTGACCCAAGCCGGGAATCGAACCCAGGTCCTTGGAGCTGTGAAGCAGCAGTGCTAACCATTGTGCTACCATGCCGCCCGTACTCCCACGTTCACATGCATGTTCCTATGTTCACATGCATGTTCCTATGCTCAGGTGCATGTTCCCATGCTTGCTACAAATCGAGAGTTATTTTTCCCGCGATCATACAACCAGCCCTGATTATACAAATTGAGAATCAATTCTCATTCTGTTGATATTAATGGAATGTTTAGTAAATAATACACTGTATTATTTAATGCTGTGTCAAAGCTAGTACATGGCAGAAACCAAGCACTGTTCATTCTGTTAGGTTGATGCCTGAAATGGAATTTTCACCGAGTTTACAGTCAGGGGATGAAATTACAACTGGACATAGGCAGGCGAGTCTGTTACGTGACCTGGAATTTGGAACTCACTTCTGGTGGGATCGCAGCCCACACAGAATCCTACAGTGGGTGGGGGATGAAGTGCATCTTGTTCACACTGCCTGCCACCACTCTCCAGCTGAAGAAATTCTTCCTCATCTCTGTTTTAAAGGATCGTCCATTCAGCCTGAGGTTGTGCCCTCTGGTCCTAGTTTTTCCGACTAGTTTCCTCTCCGCATCCACTCTATCCAGGCCTCGCAGTATCCTGTAAGTTTCAATAAGATCCCCTCTCATCCTTCTCAACTCTAATGAGTACAGACACAGAGTCCTCAACCGTTCCTCATCTGACAAGCTCTTCATTCCAGGGATCATTCTTGTGAACCTCCTCTGGACCCTTTCCAAGGCCAGCACATCCTTCCTTAGATACGGGGCCCAAAACTGCTCACAA